>NW_024412446.1:9867273-9893261 GCF_014898765.1 Herpailurus yagouaroundi | reverse complement strand
CAGAGCCCGACGCGGGGCTCGAACTCCCGGACCGCGAGATCGTGACCTGGCTGAAGTCGGACGCTTAACCGACTGCGCCACCCAGGCGCCCCTGGTTTTGCTTTTTAACTCTCACAGAAAGGATACAGGGTAAATAATTTTGAGGGGTGAGCAGTTCCCTCTGGGTGTACTCTGAATTCGGAGCCAGGTCAGCAATCTCTGGGGCTTCCCAATGTCTTAGAACAAAGAAGGCAAAACCCAATAATATGGATATTTAAAGAGATTTGTTGAGCCCTCTATCTAGAAGGCTCTAGAGAAAATAAGTCTCCTAGGAGAATGCCTATAGAATTTTCTGTATTTTTAGATAAGGTCCAGATTCAATTCATGACTTTATTTATTTTTTTAATTTTTTTTTTTTTTTTAACGTTTATTTATTTTTGAGACAGAGAGAGACAGAGCATGAACGGGGTAGGGTCAGAGAGAGAGGGAGACACAGAATATGAAACAGGCTCCGGGGTCTGAGCAGTCAGCACAGAGCCCGGTGCGGGGCTCGAACTCACGGACCGCGAGATCGTGACCTGAGCCGAAGTCGGACGCTTAACCGACTGAGCCACCCAGGTGCCCCTGTACCTGTACTTTAAAGTCATGAATTGGGGCACCTGGGTGGCTCAGTCGGTTAAGCGTCCGACTTCGGCTCAGGTCACGATCTCGCGGTCCGTGAGTTCGAGCCCCGCACCGGGCTCTGTGCTGACTGCTCAGACCCCGGAGCCTGTTTCATATTCTGTGTCTCCCTCTCTCTCTGACCCTCCTCTGCTCGCACTGTCTCTCTCTCAAAAATAAACATTAAAAAAAAATTTTTAAAAATAAAGTTTAGGTACAAATGGGTACTCTCCAGGCATGATTTTTCTTTTCTTCTTCCTCTTCTTTTTGATGTTTACTTACTGGGAGGAAGGGAGGGAGGGAGGGAGAGAGAGGCAGAGAGAGAGGGAGGGGCAGAGAGGGAAGGAGAAAGAGAGAATCCCAAGCAGGTTATGTGCTATGAGCACAGAGCGCAACGTGGGCTCAATCCCACAACCGTAAGATCATGACCTGAGCTGATATCAAGAATCAGATGCTTAACTGACCGAGCCACCCAAGCGTCCCTGATTTCTTTTTCTTTCTTTCTTTTTTTTTTAAAGTAATCTCTACACCCAATGTAGGACCCAAGATCAAGAGTCACCTGCTCTTCTGATTGAGCCAGCCAGGTGCCCACAGGCCTGATTTATTACACACAGTCTACCTGTAGATCTAAGAAGAAAATTGGGAAAAGAGAACCTGAAGAGTGGCTGTTCCTATGACAAGACAATACCTATCTGTCTAATGTTTAAGTCTCAAGATGCCAGGTGACAGCATCATCAGATGCTGTTGACGACAATGAGGGATAAGGGAGTATAGTGAAACGAGGGGGAAAGGAATAAAAACTGTATTATATAATATGAAAACAATAAAAGTGGGAATTGCTCTTTTGGGGAGCATAAAGGAGAAATAAATGACTTAAATAATGAACTGCTGGCAGAATACAGGTTTAGATCAAGACAGGAAGAGAGTCATTACATACAAACATTGAAAGGAAGCTGCAACTGAAGTCAAATACCAGAGCCGATTCCCATCAGAGAACAGTGGCAAAATCTCAGCCCGTGAGAGTTTAATACTGTACAGCCAGTGAGGGCACGTGTGAACTGCCTGATGTCTGACCCTGAGCCTGACTAATGCTCAGTGTTAGCTATAACCTCAAAACCCACCTTCTTGGTGTGTGGGCACTTCAACTTGCAGGAACAATCAGCAAAAACAAACATAGACCCGAAGTTATTACCACTTCATCAGGATCCCTCTAAGAATTAACTCTCTAAGTCAGTTTCTAATGTTTTTCTGCCACAGGATATCTGAGGGATATGACATAGCCTATTAGTAAGCACGACTCCCTCACTCTGGTGATTCTCAACTGTCATGCCATGCTCTGGTCAGACCTCCAGGTAAGAATCACAGCTCTGAATGAACGTCTGACAGGTGGTACCAGAAATCAGGTTGGAAAACTCATTCTTCTGCACACTCTATATGCTTTTGTGAAGACAGTTAGGAATGTACCTTGTCACCATGGCCTAGGTTCTCTGATTTAACCTCATATAGAGTTTTCCAGTTGGTGTTGCTACCTCCTGTTCCTCCACTCTTTAGATCAGAGATGGAAACACCATCTAAGGCTTGTCCTTCAGAGTCAAACCTGAAAAATAAACAAAGAACAACAGGTACTTTATTATACTTATTGAATATGCTACTTGTTTCTAGACATCAGAGGCTATTCACTAGCCCCCCCCCCCCCCACCTGTCCTACATTCATAGGTTGTGGTCACATGGGCTGAAATGATTATGTTCCTCCTTGTATCTTAAGCCAACTGCAGGAAGTGAATGACCTCTTTTCATCTCAATTGCTCTGATGCCCCCCAGTGGTCAAGAAAGACAGTGCCAGAATATCACAGAACCTTTTCTTAAATTAGCATCTGTTATACACAGTTCTTTAGGCTACTGATGCTCATTCTCAGCAAGTAGCCACATTTTTATCATCACTGAACTGTATCAGTATAGAAAGTGACAGTCAGCATATTGACTGTCACGTTTTTTGTGGCAAAAAAAAAAAAATTTCATGGTAAAAGATCTTATAAGCCTGACAGAGAATCTAAAGATTACGTAACCCGAAGTAATTTAAGATATTATCTATTTTCTCGTAGATTTATCTTAGTGAGGTTCTACCTATGCCAATATTAAAATTAACATTAATTTGTGTTGCATTATGATTAAAACTGATTATATTTCCTGAACACATATCAGCTGACATGAAGGAAAACAGCTCAGAAACATACTTGGGGGAGGGAGGAGTCAGTCTGAGATTAAAAACATGCCAATGTCATCTAAAAGGAGGATAAGTGAAAGCTAACCACAGAGAGAGCAGGCTCCTTAAAAAGGGACCATGTCACAGAATGGGTGCTGCCCTAAGCTGCAGACAATGGCCTTCACATTCTGTCAGGGAAGCGGCTAAATCCGTCACAGAAGCACAGCAAGGTCCATAAATCCGTTTCACTACTATCTACACCAGTTTACAGTTTCAAAAACTCCAAGGAGACATTTGCCACCAAAGATAGCTCATCAGGAATCAACAGAGCAAAGACTGAAACAGCCCTTCTTACAATAAAAAAATTCCACATTGGAAAAAAAAAAAAGAAAACAACAAAAACCCCTCCACATTGTTACAACCAAGATCAAACATCTCCAACCCATGCCTAGGTGGGGTGTGTGCAGTGAACTTCTCTTTGATCAACGGCAGGTTATTTTATTCTGGAGACAGCCATGTCTTTTTATGTTGACCAGGATCACTGTTACTGACAAGTAAAATATGAAGACCTTAACGTGGGCATGCCATTAACCTGGGGTCAAGCTCTAGAGCCTGAAAGAAAATCAAGCGAGAAGGACAGACCACAGCTGTGGTTATTTCTGGTCAGACTATGAGCAGGACCTGCCTTATAATGCAATGCCAGCTACCGGAATAAATATAGATACGTGTGGACCATACTCAGGAGGCTGGCTTAAGTGTCACGAACACTCTAGTAGATGTTTCATGAAACTACTCAAACACTAGTGCTACTACTGGTTCACATTACACTCAAAATAAAAGTGAGAAGTATGTCACAGGAGCGAATTCTTTAATCACTAAAACCCTAAGACATAGGTGGAAACCGATACAATCCCCTGGGACTACAGCTACACAAATTATTTAAGCTCAAGCTAAAGTGTTTTTCCCTAACCACATCAATTCTTGCACACTATGTTTCAGTTTGAAGTGCTCTTTAAAGGCAGAGTTTTAACACCCTAAAATGCCAGATATAGTGCGATCTTAACAGGCTCTCATCCAAGTGCCTGGGAATAACAATGCAGTGCCAACAAGAGCCCACTGTTTCCATTGCACTTTATCAGAGTCCAGTGAACACACCGGAAGATGTGCTCAGCACCAACAACTGGACAGAACAGGGAAGTACACTCTTTGCCCACACCACAGAAGCCCACAGCTTTAAACCTAGGAAAGAAAGCTGGCTCTAGCTTACGGTCCCTCGGGTCCCGGCTGGAACAGCCTGGCCCCACCCTACTTGGCAGGATAAAGGTCAGCATGTGGCACGTCCATGCTAACTGCCTCCTCCGGAATCTCTGGGTTTGTCATGGGATTACAGGCTTGTCAGTTTAAGGGCTTTAAAGCCATCCTCTCAGAAGGCATAACGCCTCCGAGAAATATAGGAACTGCTCCATTCGGTAACACAGCCCTCTGTTCTGCAGACAGCTCACATACTGATCATAAGAACCAAAAGAGCCACTTCTTCTCAAAGGCCAGGCTCAAATGACCCCTTGGTTTAGCCCCCAAATACCTACCATCCACGAAGCTTATAGGCCTCCGGGATGTCAGGATTCACAATGACCGTGCTTGAAGACAGTACAGAGAGGCTCCGTCCACCAAAATCAGAAACTCTGGCTCCTTTGATAGCCATCACAGGTTGTCTAGAACCATCAAATCTATCAGCCTGGGTAACGACAAAAACACCAATCAAATACAGTGAACAGGTGTCACTGTCAGGAAGAACACACAGAACATTTTTATAGAAAACAAGGAACACAGTCAATAGTAGAATAAATGCAATAAAATAGTACATGGAATCTATCCAAGTTAACCTCACTCACAGGAATCTGTTCAAAGATACATTAAAACTAATCTAGGGTTAGAAGAAAGATCACCTCTCTGTATAAAACTTAAATCATAGCATACCTCACAAAAGTAAATCAAATAAAGAATTTCAAATATTCCCTAGACAGCTCAATCCTTCATTAGGAAGGGCCTACATGGCCAAGGCCCCACAACTCTTTTTTTTTTTTAATTTAATTTTTTTTTTTTAATTTTTTTTCAACGTTTTTATTTATTTATGGGACAGACAGAGACAGAGCATGAACGGGGGAGGGGCAGAGAGAGAGGGAGACACAGAATCGGAAACAGGCTCCAGGCTCCGAGCCATCAGCCCAGAGCCTGACGCGGGGCTCGAACTCACGGACCGTGAGATCGTGACCTGGCTGAAGTCAGACGCTTAACCGACTGCGCCACCCAGGCGCCCCTAATTTTATTTTTTTTAATTTACATCCAAATTAGTTAGCGTATGGTGCAACAATGATTTCAGGAGTAGATTCCTTAATGCCCCTTCCCCATTTAGCCCATCCCCCCTCCCACACCCCCTCCAGTAACCCTCTGTTTTCCATATTTAAGAGTCTCTTCTGTTTTTGTCCCCCTCCCTGTTTTTATATTATTTTTGTTTCCCTTCCCTTATGTTCATCTGTTTTGTCTCTTAAAATCCTCATATGAGTGAAATCATATGATATATGTCTTCCTCTAATTTCTCTTAGCATAACCCACAACTCTTAAGACAAGACAGCCACCCAGCTCTCTACATCTCTGACTTCTGCACACGCTCTGACTGCTCAGTACAAATGCTTACATCTTCTCCCCACAGAGTAGTGGTCACCACTTTCCCTGACATGTCCATCAAATAGATGTCTCTCTTCGAAACTTCTCTGTTGTTAGATTTCACTATGATTTTGGTGGCATCTTCATAGCTCTTGCAGATCCCAATTATGTCTAAAATACAGGCACAATGTGTTAGCAAAAAACGGTCAAAGCTCCATTACAGCATGATCCAAGGTTGAATGGCGAGCACTTAAGTCTTACATTTCCCTTACATGTTGCAAACAAAAACTAATAATCCCAACTCTCTTTGCTCTCATTTGCAGACTTACCTATCAGAGAATCTTTAGACTTATTCTCCAGGTCACCAATCGCTGTGAAATCAAACTGAACTGTTGGTAAATGATGACCATCTTCACAGGGCACGACGGAAGTCTCATTATTGAAGGTCATCTCATAGTCATTTTTAACAGCTGTGAACTGTTTGTTAGCAATCTTCAGGGTGCCTTTAGAGATGTAATAGACCTGCAAAAGAGGCAAGCTGTGGAACGTGGGTAATCTATCAGATTAAACCACAAATTCCTTACCACTACGCAGTTCTCCGAAGGACGAGAGTCCCCCATGCCACTCAACTGTTTCAGTTCTCAACGCGACACCACCATACCTTGTTCATGTCAATAAGGGGAAAAAACTTGTCCACTTGCTCGTTGAAAGCAGTAGCTCTGATTTCACCCTGCAGAAACAAGCAAGAACCGGTTAGAATTGTGTCCATCAAGTTTTACCACTGAAAAGCAGGACACCGTGGTGTCAAAATGACATCTTTAAGCAGTAACACAAGCACAAATGGGATGTGTGAGAGGTCTACAGATGCCCCAGAAACACGTATTTTGTGGTCACACATTCAAGCTATTAACCCCAGCCAACAACTTGGGTTTAACTAGCTAATCCTGTTACGGTGCTTTATGAACCTCAAATTAGAACCCTAAAAACAAGGCAAAACAAAAAAACCCACAATGAACCTAGTGATTTTAATATTCTGACAACAGAAATAAAAACAAATTTTGAACACTGACACGAATGAAGCCCATAAGGAAGCGTGATGAGCCAAATGAATCACCAGCTGCCCTCACGTTGGCGCCAAGCGAGGGATGGATATATTCGGGAGTCACTGTCAAAATGTTACAATAAGTCACGTTTTCAAGTTGCTTGTGATTTGATTTTCACTTTACTTTTCCGTCAGTCAAAATACTATAGATGGGGACACCCGGCTGGCTCGTTGGTGGAGCACGTGACTCTTGATCTCGGGGTTATAAATTTAAGCCCCACGCTGGGTGTAGAGATTACTTAAAAATAAAATCTTCACTTAAAAAACAAAAACAAACTATAGATGGATAAGAAACTTAAAAAAGGCTCAAATTTTTGCCAACTGACAGATCAGACCAATAATTTGGTAAAAAATTAGGTTCTGATACTGATTCTGCCATCACACAGTCAATACATTTGGGATATCACTCCATCTTCCAAAAACTAAAAACCCAAAACAAACCACCAATTTTTCCCCCGCCCTTGCAGAACTTTGAACCAATAGGAAATAGGCAGCAGCTTGAAAACAATGTGTGAAGTACATACTAGGAATTATAAATAAAACTAACAAACAGCTAACGAGACTGTCAAGAGATTCCACAACTTGGATGTTTTGTCTCTTCATCATGCTTTGGTTTTGTTTAAGTATAGAGTTTGCACAGCCAGAATCCATCTCCCACAAAACCACTCACTTTTCTTTTAAAAAAAAAAAAAATTTTTTTTTAACGTTTATTTATTTTTGAGACAGAGAGCGAGCGAGCATGAACGGGGGAGGGTCAGAGAGAGAGGGAGACACAGAATCCCAAACAGGCTCCAGGCTCTGAGCGGTCAGCACAGAGCCTGACGTGGGGCTCAAACTCACGGACCGCGAGATCATGACCTGAGCCGAAGTCGGCAGCTTAACCGACTGAGCCACCCAGGCGCCCCAACCACTCACTTTTCAAGGTGGCTGCTGTATGCCTTCTGCTGTGGCCCAAAGCAACACTTTGCTCATAACCAGACATCACCTCTCAGGGCTTCAACTTAGCCTGCTAACAAGTCAGACAGAGTGTCTCTGCTTTCTACTGCTCATGAGGCTGCTTATACATTTAAAAAACTAATTATTGGGCACCCTGGGTGGCTCAGTTGCTAAGCATCTGACTTCAGCTCAGGTCATGTTCTCACGGTTCGTGAGTTCAAGTCCAACATTGGTTGAGCATGAGCCCCGCTTCTCTCTCTCTCAGCCCCTTGCTCACCTGCCTCCACCCCCAAACAAACAAACAAATAAATTTCTACAAATGCTTTCCTTTAAAATCAAGGATTTTAGAAGTGCCTGGTTGGTTCAGTTGGTACAGCACGTGGCTTTTTTTTTTAAGTAATCTCATCTCTACACCCAACGTGGGGCTCAAACTCACTACACCGAGATCAAGAGTCACATGCTCCATCGAATGAGTCAGCTGGGTTCCCCGAGCATGTGACTCTTGATCTCAGGGTCATGAATTCCAGGCCCCTGTTGGGTGTGAAGCCTATCTAAAAACAATAATTAAAAAAAATTGCTTTTCAATAAAGTAAAATAAAACGAAGGATTTTATTTAAGACCTTTAACCCTTTGCACACAGAGAGCCAGCAAAAGAATACAGACAGGAAAAACCACAATAACAATCATGTTTATTTTTGGCCTACTACTGTTCCTCATCTCATAGGCCTGCACAGAGATGAGCCCTCTGTTTCTTAGGCTCCTCCTATTTCCCCACTTGACAAATACTCACACTTTCATCAACCAGTTCTAGGGAGAAGAGCTTCCCTTCCCCCCGGGAATTACTCCAGGTACGGATCTGACTTTTGTTGGTAACTCGAGCACAGATAGTCCACCTAGAAACCAAACAGATTATGTTAGTGCTCAGTCTTACGTGGGAAATGTCTAAAAGGGTGCCCTATTATCTTCCTATAGTCTTTCTTATCTTATGCATATTCCATTTTTCAATATAAGCTGTATTTTAATCCAGCTAATTAAAACCCCAAGAGGACATACAGGTTTGACAGTTTATAGAATAAGCAAGTAGTAAAACATACGAGATGATTTAACACTAACTCATTCTCCTGTCAAAGTAGTAAATTTATAAACCCTCTCCCTTCTCCAAAAAGCATCACCAAGGCAACGGTATCCCCTTAATGAAAGGTTCTAAGCTAGAAAATGCAGAATACCAGCAATTATATTTTGCCACTATTTTCAATTATGGGAACTGATAAAACTAGTGTCAAACTTCTGTCTCCATTCTAACACACACTGAATATAAATACAAAATTATGGAACACGGTATTGGTGAGCTACCAAAGGAAAACACACCAAAGTAGTATGACTTCAGACAGAGGCCACTAAAAAAAGGAGGCACAAGATTCAATCAATATCCAGTCTTGGTGCCTATCCTGGTTGGCACGTGTTGGGCACATTAGTTACCTTACTCCTTACCCCTGCACTGCAAAGAATTGAAGAATGAATAAAAACATAGCTGAAAGAACTCTGAAAAGAGAATTCACTCATTCTCAACTGCTAAAATCAAATGGAAAAGAATTATATATAAGAAATATCCAGGGGTGCCTGAGTGGCTCAGTTGGTTAAGCGTCTGACTTTGACTCAGGTCATGATCTCATGGTTCATGAGTTCGAGCCCTGTGTCGGGCTCTGTGCTGACAGCTCAGAGCCTGGAGCCCACTTTGGATTCTGCGTCTCCCTCTCTCTCTGCCCCTCCCCCGCTCATGAGCTGGCTGTCTCTCTCTGTCTCTCTCTCTCTCTCTCCCCTTCAAAAATAAATACACATTAAAAAAAAAAGAAATATCCATTCAGGGTATAGTAATGCAGTTATACTAATAGTACAGATTTTTTTAGTCACCTAAACCATACTAACAATTTTTAGACTAAAAGTCACTTATTTATATGATGAGAAGATGAAATGTCTTCTGAATTACAACAAATATTTATTTTTTACTCCTGATGATAAATGGATTCTTTAAGGCATTAAATATTTTTCAAATCAAATTCTTTCAAAATTAATGAAACCCCATAATCTACAGTAGATTGCTTTTCTTGCCTTTTTTTTTTTTTTTTAACATTTATTTATTTTTGAGAAAGAGTAAGCCGGGGAGAGGCGAGACAGAGAAGGAGATACAGAATCTGAAGCAAGCTCCAGACTCTGAGCTGTCAGCACAGAGCCCAACGTGGGGCTCGAACTCACAGAGCGTGAGATCATGACCTGAGCTGAAGCCGGATGCTTAACCGACTAAGCCACCCAGGAGCCCCATTCTTGCCATTCTTTTATGATAAGAGAGTTAATGGTTGCCACAATTTGTACCCTCTTCCCCCTCTGGAGGGAAAAAAAGAGATGAAACTTACTTTATGTATGATAGCCCTGAAGTTCGCATACACATAATACAAGAGCCCATAATAACCCCTAGCATCATACTGTAAGTACATTCTGAACGTACTCTATGGAAAAACTCACTTGGATTGGTAAGGGGTGAGGCTGGCGATGGGTACCACTTTGACCTGTGTTCCTCCAGAACCTGTGTTCACTAGGTTGGTAGCTCCAGCTTTTCCAAATGTCTTTGAGGCACCATAAGTCTTAGATGCAGTGGAACCTTTAAAAACAAACACAAAGAAGGGCAATCATTGTTCTACATAAATTTTATGTAAGTTTTGTACAACTCTCAATTACTGAGGTGTTGCTCATGAAATCATACAAAATGAGAGGCCACGAGTTTTTCCTTTTTATCAATCAAGAGATATGGACATCGGAGACCAAAACAGGCAGCTAGAAAAGAGATGGAGAATGAAGGCTGGGCACACAGAAGCTTACTACTTTATTTGCTGACTTAAGCTATGACTGAGGTCAATAGTGAGTCCAGACACTGCTCTTTCAGAGGCCTGTCCTTTTTAACTTTTTTTTTTTTTAATTTTTTTTCAACGTTTATTTATTTTTGGGACAGAGAGAGACAGAGCATGAACGGGGGAGGGGCAGAGAGAGAGGGAGACACAGAATCGGAAACAGGCTCCAGGCTCTGAGCCATCAGCCCAGAGCCCGACGCGGGGCTCGAACTCACGGACCGCGAGATCGTGACCTGGCTGAAGTCGGACGCTTAACCGACTGTGCCACCCAGGCGCCCCATTTTTAACTTTTTTTAAAAATTTATTTTGGGAGAGAGAGAGAGAGAGAGAGAGACAGACAGACAATCCCAAGAAGGCTCCACACTGCCAATGCAGAGCCCGACACAGGGCTCAAACCCACAAACTGTAAGATCAAGAATCGAAATCAAGAGTTGGATGCTCAACTGACTGAGCTGAGACTCATCCTTCTTAAACTATCTTATTGTATCAACAGGAGAGATAATGGGTCAGAGAAAGAAAATCAACCAACATCCTTGACTGGTCAAACCAACGGCAAGTCACTGCATGTATAAGAAAAAAAAAAACAGAAGCGGGGCGCCTGGGTGACTCAGTTAAGTGTCCGACTTCAGCTCAGATCATGATCTCACCATTCATGAGTCTGAGCCCCGCATCGGGCTCTGTGCTGAGAGCTCAGCCTGGGGTTGCTTTGGATTCTGTGTGTGTGTCTCTCTTTCCGCCCCACCTCTGCTCGGTCTCTCTCTCAAAAATAAACATTAAGAAAAAAAAGCAGAAGAAAAGGTTAGGAGGTGAAGGACACAGTAGATGAACCATCTGAGGTGAAGGACACCAATACCTATCACAAATATTTTACCTCAAAACATCTTCAGAAAACTCACTGTTCTCAACTGGTCTATAGGACTGAAAGGTCTACACTGAAGTCTATGTGACTGGGTTTAGTTGGGGGCAAAGGGCAACAATCAGTTTTTGGTTCAAGACAACCAGGTGGCTGGGAACCAAGATCCCTTCTGCCTCTTTACCCAAGCCTAAGCAGCTACTGTGCACTTGGAAAAAAACAGGTAATTAAAGCTTATAAACACAGGAATTCCTTTATATGCACAGTTTCTATAAAGTTTCAACCTCCAAATTCAGAAAATGTAATTTAGTCCAATTACTTCAAATCTTCTCTATCAAAACATTTCTTTAGAATGGAATTTTGCTAGAGATGTAAACCTACCATTTTCAGCATTTATTTACTCAGTTTGTACAACCTGTAAGACATTATTCTAGGCATTTGTAGCATTAAAAAAAAATTTTTTTTTTAATTTTAGAGAGAGCATGTGCGTGAGCCAGGGAGTGAGAAGAGAAATAACCTTAAGCAGGCTGCACGCTCAGCCTGAAATCCGATGAAGGGCTCCTTCCCACAACGCTGGGATCACGGCCTGAGCCAAAATTAAGAGATAGACACAACTGACTGAGCCACTCAGGTGCCCCAGTATTTGCAGCATTTAATAAAAACCATACAGACTGTCCTAGATCTTAACATTTCCTATTCTAACTGAGGAGTCAAGAGAGAACTACACATACAACAGTAATAATTGTGTCAAGATTATGCAAAGAAGCAAGTGAACTTCGCAGAATGCATGTGTATATGCATACCTAATATCATCAAGAAGATAGTTATACAAAACATGCTTCCCCTCAATACACACCCAGTTTTTTTTTCTTTCACCACCCAGTTGATGTGTGTTTAAAAAGCATTAACTGACTTTTAAAAATAAATGTTAATACAAGCCAAAGACAGACAACTGGGAAAATAAATCTGTGAGAAGGAAAGGAACAATATACGATTTGCATTTCAGGCTTAAGGAAGTGACTTTTACATTATTTACCATGTTAGTATATCTATGCCACTACCTCCTTCAACAGAACATAATTTGAGAGTTGTGTATAAATAGATACACGTATACAGGGGAGCTAGATGGAAGGTAGATTGACAGATATTGCAAGATAGATAAAAACATCAAAGAACAATGAAGTCCCATGTCCTGAAAGTTTCACAGCCACCTTAGTGATGCCTTAACCTTGTTTTTCTTAAAATCTCAGCATTTAAAATTAGCAATTAATAGTTGAGAGGAAGAGAGGAGGGGGTGTATGAGACACTGTGACAGAAAAAAAGGACCTCTAAAAACAAATCCAACCTGGGGCGCCTGGGTGGCGCAGTCGGTTAAGCGTCCGACTTCAGCCAGGTCACGATCTCGCGGTCCGTGAGTTCGAGCCCCGCGTCGGGCTCTGGGCTGATGGCTCAGAGCCTGGAGCCTGTTTCCGATTCTGTGTCTCCCTCTCTCTCTGCCCCTCCCCCGTTCATGCTCTGTCTCTCTCTGTCCCAGAAATAAATAAACGTTGAAAAAAAAAAAAAATTTAAAAAAAACAAATCCAACCAAATTCCACACATCATCATTCTCAATAGTAGTTCCTAAAGTGAAGGCCAGAAAGTAAACAAAATGATTCCATTATAGCCTCTCAGGACCTACTGCAGAGAGTTAAAGGAAGAAATGATTTCTCATCCATGAGACTGAGAAGCAGAACCTATGACCGGTATAAATGATACCGTCTTCACATTAAGATAAATACCCGTGAGGGCCCCAAATGGGAAACTTGGAGAGAGACAAGCGAAATTCAGTTAAGTGGATTCCAAATAGTTAAAAGGTGCAAATTTAAAAGATATGTAAATTCACAAGTCAAGAGAGTGCAAAACGTAAGATGTGAGAAACCACCAGATAAACTATTAACAGAGAACAGTGTATCATTCTGATTAAAACAGGCATATGAAGTATCTTTAAAAGGCTATCTTTAATCATTTTTTCAATCACATACTTTACTGTAAGAATTGGAACTATCCTTTGCAAGAAGCAACTACCATGAATGACATTTTGAAAACTCCCTTTAGTCCCAGATTAAATTTCTAAACACTACTCAGAGGCCTGATACATATAATCAGCACGTGTCCTCACACAGTAGCTTACCCATCCCTGAGCTCCCATTCTGTTGCTGGGGCTTGCTGGCTGGTGGGTTGGCTGCTGAGGCCAGAGAAGGAACTACCTGCTGCTGCCCGTGTCCTGGGAACCCAAAAAAAGACAACTTTAGTGCAAATAATTCAGCTTAAAAGATTTCAACTTAAGCAGAAGAAATACTCCAAGAAAGTGTAATGTTTTTATTTCGTTGAAGACTCTCATGGGTCAGAATTCATGCTGTTGCATTCAACTGCATGCAGTCAATTTGCTAGGGGTTCACTTTTGTTTTCATTATATGAAAGGTTGGCTCCATTCACCTTTCACCTGTTTATAATTGATAGCTTTCAGTTTTAATGAGGTTCTCCCCTAAGGCCTTGCCCATTTCTCCTGTCTGAACCTGAAGTCAAGTCACTGGGCTGAATCTGTGACATTACCACTATTTCCATAGCAACAAATCGATGTCATCAACAGAACTGTGTTCACGGCAGGATCTATCAGAAGCAAAAGCTGGGTGGTAAGAAAAACCTAAAAGCAGTTCAATTGTCTCTGAAGTGCTCCTGCTTCAAAGGAAAAGGAGACATTCAGAAAGGATTCTACCCTTTCCCTCCCAAACAAAGCCACCTTATTTTGAAACCGACAGTTGGTGGAAAATAAGAGTTGAAAGAGGCTTAGGTACCGTGAAGTGCTAGTGAACTGTCACAGCAGGGAGAGATGAGATGGGGTTCAGAAGCAGGTGTGTCAAGGAAACAGGAAGATTAAAAGGAAAGGAGGGGAAACGAACATGTCTCTCAAGCAGAAAATAAGAAATACCATACCACGAGAGTATTTATTTGCCCTTCACCCTTTCCAAATGCTTTAGGAGTTGAAAAATGTTAAAACTGCAAAATATACCTAATGCAAAAAAAATAATAGATTTATGGAATTTGATTTTGCCTTTGTGGCGGGCACTAATTTAGGCTGTTCACACAAATACAGCTCAAAAAGATTTCCTAGAAAGTCCTACAAACAAACATGGTGAGCGCTGCTGAAAAGGCTCCCCACCCACCACCTTGTCTCTGCCTTCTCCAATCACTAGGCTTATTCCTGCTGGGCTTCCCAAGGCTGTACCTCGAACGGGCCTATTACACCCTGACTTCATTTCCTTCTGCCAATATTCTCTTAACTAGTATAACAAAACGAAGAGTTAACCGTGCCATTTGAGTAAAATAAATTTAGCATAAAATTAAAAAGGTTAAAACAATTTCTTATTCTTTACTTCTTCCTACGGAGAGAAACATTGAGACCTTGCTTATTTCTTTTCTTTAATCCCAATTACCTATTTCACTCATTCCCCCCTCCACCTCCTCTCTGGTCACCATCAATTTGTTCTCTGTGGTTGAATCTATTTCTTGTTCTCTTTTTTTTATTTTTCTTTCTTAAATTCTACACATGAATGATATAATATGGTGTTTGTCTTTCTCCTACTCAGTTCACTTAGCATTATACTCTCTAGCTCACTCCATGTCGTTGTGAATGACAAGATTTCAATCTTTCCATAGCTGAATAACATTCCATCGTACATATGTGCATACACACACACCCCCCCCCCCCCCACATCTTCTTTATCCATTTATCTATCAATGGACACTTGGACTGCTTCCATAACTTGGCTACTGTAAATAATACGGCAATAAACACAGGGGTGCTTGTATCCTTCTGAATGTTTTTGTATTTCTTTGGATAATACCTAGTAGTGCTATTACTGGATCCCAAGGTAGTTCTATCTTTAACTTCTTGAGGGAACCGCCATAAGGTTTTCCACAGTAGCTGCCCAGTTTGCATTCCCATCAACAGGGCAAGAGAGTTCCTTTTACTCCTCATCCTTGCCAACACTTGTTTCTTGTGTTGTTGGTTTTAGCCATTCTGACACGGTATGAGGTGATACCTCATTGTAGTTTTGATTTGCATTTCCCTGATGATGAGTGATGTTGAGCATCTTTTCGTGTGTTGGCCATCTGTACGTCTCTTTTGGAGAAATGTCTGTTTATATCTTCTGCCTGTTTTTTGGCTGTTGAGTTGTACATATCAGTTCTTTATATAGTTTGGATACTACGCCTTTCTTGGGTATATCATTTGCAAATATCTTCTCTCATTCCCTAGATTGTTTTTTAGTTTTCTTGACTATTTCCTTCAGTATGCCAAAGCTTTTTATTTATAAACTGTAGTCCTAACAGTTTATTTTTGTTTTTATTTCCCTTGTCTCAGGAGACACATTTAGAAAAATGTTGCTATGGCCAATGTCAAAGAAATTCCTGCTTATGCTCTCTTCAGGTCTCACAACAGGTCTTTAATCCATTTTGAGTTTATTTTCATGTATGGTGTAAGAAAGTGGTCCAGTTTTCCCAACACCATTTGTTGGAGAGACTGTCTTTTTCCCATTGTATAGTCTTTCCTCCTTTGTTGAAGATTAATTGATCACATACTTATGGGTTTATTTGTGGGTTTTCTTTTCTGCTTCACTGATCTGTGTGTCCATCTTTGTGCCAGTACTATACTGTTTTGATTACTACAATTTGTAGTATAACTTGAAGTCTGAAATCATGATACCTCCAGTTTTTTCTCTTTCAAGACTGCTTTAGTTATTCAGAGTCTTTTGTAAACATTCCACACAGATTTGAGGATTATTTGTTCTAGTTCTATGAAAATTGCTACTGGTATTTCGACAAGGATTGCATTAAATCTGTAGATTGCTTTGGATGGTATAGACATTTTAACAATATTTGTTCTCCTAATCCATGAACATGGAATGCCTTTGCATTTCTCTGTGTCATCTTCAATTTCTTTCATCAGGGTTTTATAGTTTTCAGGATCCGGGTCTTTCACCTCTTTCATTCAGTCTATCCTAGGTATTTTATTATTTTTGGTGCAATTGTAAATGGGGTTGTTTTCTTAATTTCTCTTTCTGCTGCTTCATTATTAGTGTATACAGATTTCTGTACAATGATTTTGTATCCTGTGACTTCACCAAATTCATGTATCAATGCTAGCAGTTTTTGGTGGAGTCTTTAGGAAAGTTTTATTTCTTCCTTACCAATCTGGATGCCTTTTATTTCTTTTTGTTCTGAGAGACCTTACTTACATAGAAAAAAAGAGCCTAGATTTTTTTTTTTTTTTAAGTAGACTTCACACAGGGCTTGAACTCATGACCTTGAGATCAAGACCTGAGCTGAGATCAAGAGTTGGATGCTTAGCTGACTGAGCCACCCAGGTTCCCCAAGAGACTAGATTATTGATAATGAGTTTTTGTGATACTTTTTAGTTTTTCCATCATCTCTGAATTTACCAAGTGTCATATGAAATTGCATGGGAAAACTGCCCTTCTTTGACAATGTATCTAGTAATGGAACATTTTGAAATTTTAAAGTAAACTGTTTCTTAAATCGGTAGGGAAAAATAACTGGAAAAAATAAAACTATACTTACTGGGGCTAAGTAACTGGAAAAAATAAAACTATACTTATGTGCTTCAAGAAATATATTCGAAAGAATCAAAAGATTTAAATATTTAAAGATGGAGCCATAAAAATATACAAACTCCACTCCACCTAGTTCCACTGTTTCAAACCCATCTCAAGTCCCTTCTTCAGTATCATGCCTGCTTCTTCCAGTATCTTGCGGAATAGGACATGGTCATGGGATCATGCTGATCTCTTAACATTTAATTTCTATCACAACATAACCAACCTTTATGAGGTAACTAGAGTGATCAACTTACAGTGACAGAAAACACAACAGTGTTTAGTAGGGACTGGCAGGAGTAGGGAATGGGGGATTATGGTTTAATGGTTAGAGTTTCAGCTTGAGATGATGACTGAAAAAGTTCTGTAGGGGTGCCTGGCTAGTCAGTCCTGTCAGTGGAGCATGTGACTCTTGATCTCAGGGTTGTGAGATGGGGCCCCATGCTGGGTGTAGAGATTACTTAAAATAAAATGTTAAAAAAAAAAAAGTTCTGGAGATGGATGGTAGCGATACTTGCACAACTATGAATGCATTGAATGCCACCAAACTGCACTTAAAAGATGTAAATTTTTTTCTGAGTATTTTACCATAATTTTCAATAATATAACTTGCCTATTTACCTATTCTAGGTTGTACTTTTTTAGATATTTTAACATATGAGTTAAAGCATTATTTTTTTTTCATGCTAGGGATTTTTAAAAATGTTAATTCATTGGGGCGCCTGGGTGGCACAGTCGGTTAAGCGTCCGACTTCAGCCAGGTCACGACCTCGCGGTCCGTGAGTTCGAGCCCCGCATCGGGCTCTGGGCTGATGGCTCAGAGCCTGGAGCCTGTTTCCGATTCTGTGTCTCCCTCTCTCTCTGCCCCTCCCCCGTTCATGCTCTGTCTCTCTCTGTCCCAAAAAATAAATAAATGTTGAAAAAAAAAATTAAAAAAAAAAATGTTAATTCATTTTCGGGGTGCCTGGGTGGCTCAGTCAGTTGAGCATCCGACTTCGGCTCAGGTCATGATCTCATAGTTTGTGAGTTTGAGACCCATGTAGGGCTCTGTGGTGACAGCTCGGAGTTTGAAGCCTGTGTGTGTGTGTGTGTGTGTGTGTGTGTCTGCCCCTCCCCCACTAGTGCCCTGTCTCTCAAAAATAAATGTAAAAAAACCTTTTTTAAAAATGTCTATTTTTGAGAGAGAGCATGCGCATGAATGGGGGAGGGGCAAAGAGACAGAAGAGGACAGAGGATCTGAAGTGGGCTCTGGGCTGACAGCAGGGAGTCCAATGTTTTCCCCTCTTATTTCAACTATTTGGAAATATTTTATATTTGGGTAAGTTGTCTAGCTATATACTTTGCATTTCTCTATTTTTTTCTTATCCTTACTGGAAATGGGGGTGAACAACTTAAATACCAAACTGGTATTTGAAAGGAGAGTGTATAAGGCATATGGTAAAAAGTGGGGTTGGGAGAGAGAAGATTTGATAGATTATTAGCAACTGCAAATGAAATACATATATTTTTTAATTATCTAAATTTAGACTGGCAGACATTTAAACGTGGATGACTAGGATTTTTATGTGTGTTCAGTGGGAGCTTCTGAACAAAGACCAGCTGAGTCCCTCCCAGTACTCTGGTAGCTGTTTCTCCAGCAGCCATGACTCTAGTTTAGCTGGTTTACTGTAACCAACAGTATTTTGTGGGTTTTTTTTAAGTTTATTTATTTTGAGAGAGACAGCATGAGCAGGGAAGGGGCAGAGGTGGGGGCGGGGGAGAGAGAGAATTCCAAGCAGGCTCCACGCTGCCAGCTGTGGAGCCTGACACGGGGCTTGAACCCATAAACCACCAGATCATGACCAGAGCCAAAACCAAGAGCCGGACGCTTAACCAACTGAGCCACCCAGGCACCCCATATTTTGTGTAATTTTGTTTGCTTATTAAAAATCCCCAACACCAAAGGACGCCTGCCTGGGTGGCTCAGTTGGTTAAGCGGCCGACTTCAGCTCGGGTCACGATCTCACAGTTCGTGGGTTTGAGCCCCGCATTGGGCTCTGTGCTGACCGCTCAGAGCCTGGAGCCTGCTTCGGATTCTGTGTCTCCCTCTCTCCCTGCCCTTCCTTCGCTCATACTCTGTTTCTCCGTCTCTCAAAAAATAAATAAACATTTTTTAAAAAGTGTAATGAATGTCTTGTGTGTGTTTACAGGTACTAAATCTGACGCCACACAGAACTACAGTATACAAGAAGCTACAGCAGTTATGCTAGCACGTCAAAGTGGGTTTTTTTTTCTTTTTATTTAAGTTTACTTATTTTGAGAGCGCAGGAGAGAGTGCAAGCAGGGAAGGGGCAGAGAGAGAGAGCCAGAATCCCAAGCGGGTTCCGAGCTATCAGCACAGAACCTGATGTGGGGCTCAAACTCAGATCATGACCTGAACCAAGAGCAAGAATCAGATGCTTAACTGACTGGGCCACCCAGGTGCCCCTAATGCCTTTTTTTCTTTTTAAGTTTATTTATTTATTTTGAGAGAGAGTGGGAAAGAGAGCGCATGTGCACAAGCTTGGGAAGGGCAAAGAGGGAGGAAAAGAGAGAATCCCAAGCAGGCTCCACTCTGTCAGCACAGAGCTCAATCCCCTGAACCGTGAGATCATGACCTGAACTGAAATCAAAAGTTGGACACATAAGTGACGGAGCCACCCAGACACCCCACTTTTTCTTTTTTTCAAGTAAGCTCTAGGCCTTGAGCTTGGGCTTGAACTCAGGACCCCAAGATCAAGAGTCGCGTGGTCCACCAACTGAGCCAGCCAGGTGACCCCAAAGCATATTTCTTTCAATAAAAAATTGACAGAATGTACTTTTTACATTTTAAGGGAGATTAGTAAGGAAGCAGATACAAAACAATTCCATGGGAGCTAAAAAGGATGGCTGATTTGAACTTGATGAGGTTGAGAACCAGAGGAGAGTATAAAGGGTGGGAAGCAAGGGATTTGTCAGGATTCAAAACGACAAGGTGATCAATCCCAAAGGCAAACTGCAGATCCCAAGGCAAACTGCAGATCCCAGATAAAATCCAATAGGCGATCTAACTGTTATAATTTCTTATCAGTATATAATTTACTGGTACAGTCAATTACACTCATTGGATTCTCAGACTCAATAAAGCACAGTGTATTTAACAAGACACCAATTAAGCTATATTAATAATAGCTATAATCTTTGAGTGCTTACTATGCACCAGGTACATGGTTAATCTTCAGGACTATGACAAAGGCACTATTACTATCTTCATTTAACAGATGAAAAAACTGGGTTAAAGAGGGCAAGTGACTTGCCCAAAGTCACACAGAGCTAGGAGGAGGCAGAATCCAGTCCTGATCCACGTTTGTCTGACCAGATCCACCCACTTCACCACCATCCAGTTAATTTTTAATTGTAAGCAACCTATTCTGGCAGCCCAAACTCTAGTTATATAGAACATAACTAATAACGGAAACATCTAAGTCACCAATCTTGTTAGGGCAATCTTAAACTCCTGCATTGGCCCACACTTGCAAATCTGGCACAGGAGACAAGAGTCCTGAAGCCAAATGGATGACAAGAGTCCTGGTGCATTCTAAATTGCAACAATCGCCCTTCAATTTAATGTGCTGCAACACAGCTGCTGACCACAAAACCCGAAATTAGTCCACGGCTAAATAAAAATCTTTCTAAAAACTGAAATTATACCCCCAAACAGCAATACAGAGAATCAACTGCTAATCTTCTGTTTTGTGCCACCTGCAAATGAAACCATCCCACTTAAGATGAATCAAGGTCCTAATTCTTATTCGACTCTTTTGCTCTGTGCTAGCTTTAACCACTGTCTCTGAACCAGGGGAAAATAGGACATTAAAAGACTCTAGCGGGGCGCCTGGGTGGTTCAGTCCGGTTAAGCATCTGACTTCAGCTCAGGTCATGATCTCATAGTTCGTGAGTTCAAGTCCCGCATGGGGCTTTGTGCTGACAGCTCAGAGCCTGGAACCTGTATTCTGTGTCTCCCTCTTTCTCTATCCCTCTCCTTGCTTGCACTCTGTCTCTCTCTCTCTCTCAACAATAAAACATTAAAAAAAAAGAAAAAAAGAAAAAAGAAAGAAAGAAAAAGAAAGAAATACTCTAGCTTCTCAAGTTACTTGCATTTACACCTATCATTTCTATTATCATTATAATGGTACATTTGGCTGACTTAGTTGGTGGAGCATGCTACTCTTTTTCAATAACTTTAAAATAATGTTTATTTTTGAAAGAGAGAGCGTGAGGAAGAAGGGGCAGAGAGAGAGTGAGACACAGAATCCAAAGCAGGCTTCAGGCTCTGAGATGTCAGCACAGAGCCAAACATGGGGCTCGAACCTACGAACTGTGAGATCATGACCTGAGCCAAAGTCAGATGCTTAACCGACTGAGCCACCCAGGTGCCCCATGGAGCATGCTACTCTTAATCTCAGGGTCACGAGTTCAAGCCCCACATTGGGTACAGAGATTATTTAAAAAACTTTCTTTTTAAATATATATCAGGAGCACCTGGTTGGCTCAGTCATTTGAGCATCCAACTCTTGATTTTGGCTTAGGTCATGATCTCACAGGTGATGGGATCAAGCCCCACAATGGGCTCCACTCAGCACGGAGCCTGCTTGGGATTCTCTCCCCCTCTCTGTATCTCTCCCCCATTCATGCTTGTGCTCTCTCTCAAATAAATAAACATTAAAAAAAATTTAAAAAATATATAGTGGTAAATGAGCCACCAGTTGAGAAAAATTAGCTAACAACCACAGAATATACAGAGTAACAAAAACTCAATTTCTACTAGCAAGTACCTTCTTAACAACCAGAAAAAGAAAAAAAAGTCAACCCATTAGTTAAAAATTCCTGTTGGCATAATATGATCGGAATAAGGCTAAAAAAAGTTCCAACTTCTACCTTTCAATAATAAATAATGCTAGTAACTATGTATCATATAAGAAACTTAAGTCTAAGTAAAATAATGTTATAAACACTGTAAGTATGCAGTACTAATATACATAGTGACAAAAATATATAGTGATAGATATGGGAGTTTAAAATCATCCAATCCAATATTATATGAAACATGAATTACATTTGAAGTTTTATTTCTCATGTTTGGAAAATTCTGTTAAGTATCTGTACTTAATGTGGTACTAGTTCCAAACAATTTCAATGCACATTGTGTAATTCCTCTGCCTATTTCCCAGTTGGGTTTAGTCAATTAATTTCACAGCTCACCTGATATGTCACAGGTTCTGGGTTAAGTGCTTGGAGGATACAAATCTAACTTTACTTCCCTCCTCACTAGTAACAGTTTCCTTGCCTTCACAATAGACAATTAGAAACCATTTGTGTGAAATACACCACAATGCAATAGCCACTGTAACAAAGCTATTTCCACCATGGCCCAAGTAACAAAGTGTTATTGATCTGGTTACAATGAAATTCAATAGCAAATAATCCTGGACAGCAAAATCTTCCCTCATCCCTCTGCACTTTAACAGGCCCTGAAGAAAAAGAAGAGTGAGTGGAATGGCCTATTGAGACAAAGGAGTTTTTCAGCTACTTCTATAGTCCTGACCCCAAGCGATAATTACCTTTCAACCCTTTCAACTCCAGCTTTATCTCAAATACTTTTCCCCTGAAACACAAAATGTCCACAGCAACCACTCAATTAAATACAACATAAAAAAACATTAGAAATCTGGACAAAGGTGATAAAGTTGGGCACAATGATCTCTCCCTCAACCCTTCTGCATCCAAAGATTTCATAGAGATGCTAAACACTGTTTTGTCCTGAAAGCTTGAGAGGATAAGCAATGTGCTCATTTTAACAGAACTTTACTACTGCAAAACAAATGTGATGTTCCAATTTAAGATTTTAGGACTTTACCTACATAAGCTTCAGCTTTCCTTCTCCAATTAATTTATTTATTTTTTCAGTTTACTTATTCATTTTTAGAGAGAGAGAGAGAGAGGCAGAGAGAGAGGGACAGACAGAATCCCAGGCAGGCTCCACGCTGCCAGCACCGAGCCCAATGTGGAGCTTGAACTCACAAACCCAAAGCAGAAATCAAGAGTCAGACGCTTAACCAACTTAACCCAGGTGCCCCCTTCTCCAATTTAAAATACCAAATTACTGGGGCGCCTGGGTGGCGCAGTCGGTTAAGCGTCCGACTTCGGCCAGGTCACGATCTCGCGGTCCGTGAGTTCGAGCCCCGCGTCGGGCTCTGGGCTGATGGCTCAGAGCCTGGAGCCTGTTTCCGATTCTGTGTCTCCCTCTCTCTCTGCCCCTCCCCCGTTCATGCTCTGTCTCTCTCTGTCCCAAAAATAAATAAAAAAAAGTTGAAAAAAAAATTTTTTTTTTTTAAATAAAATACCAAATTACTATGTTTTGTATAGGTAAACATTAAAATCTAGAAGGGTCCATTTTTGGAAGAAGCACAATTAACCAAATTTTCCCACTTCTAAAAATCATACAGAGCATAAAGGAGAAAGAATACATACTCTACACACAAACGCCCCACATAGAGACTACATCTTTAGTGAAATGAAGGAGCAGAGAAAACCCATAAATTCCAAATTACATGAAAAGTGAAGCTCAAAACACCACAAATCAAGAAACCAATTGTAAGACAGAAGTGGCAATCATGATTTAAATATAGAAAATGTAATTGTGTAGATACTAGAATAAAACATGGGGGCACGTGGGTGGCTTAGTCAGTTAAGTGTCAGACTTCGGGCTCAGGTGATGATCTCACGGTTAGGGAGTTCAAGCCCCATATCCTGCTCCCGTGCTGACAGCTTGGAGCCTGGAGCCTGCTTCAGATTCTCTCTCCCTCTCTTTCTGCTCCTCCCCTGCTTGCGTTCAGTCTCTCTCACTCTCAAAAATAAACATTAAAAAAAAAATCTTTTTTTAAGTAACATTTGAACATATTCAATGGCCATAGTAAAAGGTAGAAGGTTGGTGGTGGCCCCTGGGTGGCTCAGTGGGTTAACCGTTCAACTTCAGCTCAGGTCCTGATCTCAGTTTGTGGGTCAGAGCCCCGCACTGGGCTCTGTGCTGACAGCTCAGAGTCTGCTTGGCATTTTCTCTCCCTCTCTCTCTCTCTCTCTCTCTGTCCCGCCGCCGACCTCTAAGTAAATATATGTTAAAGAAAAAAAAAAAAGGGTGAATACTTTAATAACTTTGGAGTAAGGAAGGCCTTCCTCATTTTTTTTTAATGAAAAAAAAATTTTTTTTTAGGTAGGCTCCATACCCAATGTGGGGCCTGAACTCACAACCCCAAGATCAAGAGTTGCATGCTCTACCAGTTGAGCCAGCTAGGAACCCCTAAAGACCTTTCTAATGATGGTTCAAAATTCCAAAGTCATTTAAAAAAGACTGGAAAATTTAACCTCATAAAAACAGCAACAAAAAAATTGCTTGTGGCAAAAAGCCACCATAACCAAGTAAAGAAGGCTTTTTATAACTCATATCAGAGACAAAGGACTAATCTCCCTACTCTTTAAAGAACTGTTAAAAATGGAGAAGAAAAAGACGAACAACCCAAGAGAAAAATGGAGGATACACAGTTCACAGAGAATCAAAAGCCCTTAAATATTTAAAAGGATGCTCATCTTGCTGAGAATACAAATTAAACACTACACTGAGATCTCAGCTTTCATCTATGAGACTGGTGAAAATTCAAAAGATTGATAACATACTCTGTTGGTACAGCTGAGAAGAAACTAGTACTTTCATGCACTGCTGGTGGGAATGCAGAATGTTACCATGCTACAGAGGGGAATCCTACCATATCTACCTACCACTGATGCATTTATCCACTGATCCAAGCAATCTTACTTCTGGCAACCAAACCACCTCTGTCAATATACCCACATATGTACAAAGTTACTCACCGCAGTACTGTTTTCATTGCTACAGCATGCAAACAAGCCATAATGTAACAAGGCTGGTTACACTATGGAACAGCTACACAACAGAACACTCTTTGTTTTGTTTTGTTTTTTAAATAAGGAAGATCTCTAAGTGTATATACATGGAAATTATCTCTAAGCTAAAAAAAATTTTAAAGCAGGATCAAAAAAGGGAAGGGGCACCTGGGTGGCTCAGTTGGTTAAGCATCCGACTTTGGCTCAGGTCATGATCCCACAGTTCATAGGTTCAAGCCCTGTGTCAGGCTCTGCACTGATAGCTCAGAGCTTGGAGCCTGCTTCAGATTCTGTGTTTCTCTCTCTCTCTCTCTGCTCCTCCCCTCCTTGTGCTCTCTCTCCCTCTCTCTCAAAAATAAATAAACATTAAAAAAATGTTTTTAGGGGCGCCTGGGTGGCGCAGTCGGTTAGGCGTCCGACTTCAGCCAGGTCACGATCTCGCGGTCCGTGAGTTCGAGCCCCGCGTCGGGCTCTGGGCTGATGGCTCAGAGCCTGGAGCCTGTTTCCGATTCTGTGTCTCCCTCTCTCTCCGCCCCCGCCCCCTGTTCATGCTCTGTGTCTCTCTGTTCCAAAAATAAATAAACATTTAAAAAAAAATTAAAAAAAAAATGTTTTTAATAATAGAAAATTTTTAAAAAGGTAAGATAATATACACAATATCCTACCTTTTGTGTAAGCAAACTGGAGCACAGAATAAAAATATATAATATTTTTATTTGGTATATATTTGCATAAAGAAACACCCGAAAGGATAAAAAGAAACTCCTAAAGTTGGTTACCTATACAGGTCAGCAGTGGATACAAACACGGCATTAGCCGGCGGCAGGGGTAGCAGTAAGATTTCCCTAAATATATAATTTTGTACTTTTCACTTTGGAAACATGTAATTATATTATCTATTCAAAAGTTGCAAGGAAATTAGTGTTTATAAAAAACAGATGTCTGAGGGGCGCCTGGGTGGCGCAGTCGGTTAAGCGTCCGACTTCAGCCAGGTCACGATCTCGCGGTCCGTGAGTTCGAGCCCCGCGTCAGGCTCTGGGCTGATGGCTCGGAGCCTGGAGCCTGCTTCCGATTCTGT
>NW_024412446.1:9824731-9867173 GCF_014898765.1 Herpailurus yagouaroundi | reverse complement strand
TCTGTCCCAAAAATAAATAAACGTTGAAAAAAAAATTTTTTTTTAAATAAAAAAAAAACAAAACAGATGTCTGATTATCTTAATTATATTTCCATTTTTAAAATTATACAGGTTTGGGGGCACCTGGGTGACTCAGTTGGTTAAGTGTCCCACTCAGGATTTTGGCTCAGGTCATGATCTCATGGTTCATGAGTTTGAGCCCCACATCAGGCTCTGTGCTGACAGCATGGAACCTGCTTGGAATTCTCTCTCTCCCCCCTCTCTGCACCCCCCACTCGTGCAGGCACACTCTTTCTCTCAACATAAATTAAAAAAAAAATAAAATTATACATGTTTTAATGGACAAATATACTAACATGAATTAGACTACTTCTGATTATATATACACACAGAAACATTCCTACAATAGATTCAACTCACACACTCTATTAACTAAAATACAATTTTCGTAATAGGCAAAAAGTTTGATATGAAGGTTAATCTTTGAAGGTCTGGGTACAGTGGAAAGCATCTTCACCTGGAAATCAGGAATAATGAGTCTCATCTGTTGAAGCGACTCACCTGCTGTGTAATTTTTAACTTGCTCTGCAATCTTGGCCAAGTCACTTATCACCTCCTTCACTTTCATTCTGTCTTATGATTAACACAACTGATCTCTAAAACAGTTCCTTCTATCTCTTAACATTCTGTGATTGTGCAGCAGGCCTGAGCATCTCAAACTTTCCTTTCCTTTCCATTAACTCCACTGAGGTGAAGACCAGAACTGAGTCCCAGATAGGAAAACAAGGACAGGATGCAGTTTGCTTCTAGCACAAAAATTACTGGGATCACATTTATCCTTCTTAAGCAAAAGCTTGACTAGTAATTTTTGATTAATGATAAATTGAAGAATTATGCTTGATAAGTTTAAATTTAAACAGTGAATTAGTGTACTTTAGTAGAAACCACCTAAGCACCTTTCTTTATTAGGACCAACAGAAACGGTTTAATTTTAACCAGAACAGTTATTTCTCTAAGTTAAAAACAAACACCTATTGGGAATGCAAGCTGGTGCAGCCACTCTGGAAAACAGTATGGAGGTGCCTCAAAAAACTAAAAATAGAACTACCCTACGACCCAGCAATTGCACTACTAGGCATTTATCCAAGGGATACAGGTGTGCTCTTTCGAAGGAACACACGCACCCCCGTGTTTATAGCAGCACTATCAACAATAGCCACAGTATGGAAAGAGCCCAAATGTCCATGGATGGATGAATGGATAAAGAAGATGTGGTGTATGTATACAATGGAGTATTACTCAGCAATCAAAAAGAATCAAAAGAAATCTTGTCATTTACAACTACGTGGATGGAACTGGAGGGTATAATGCTAAGTGAAATTAGTCAGTCAGAGAAAGACAAAAATCATATGACTTCACTCATATGAGGACTTTAAGAGACAAAACAGATGAACCTAAGGGAAGGGACACAAAAATAATATAAAAACAGGGAGGGGGACAAAACAGAAGAGACTCATAAATATGGAGAACAAACTGAGGGTTACTGGAGGGGTTGTGGGAGGCGGATGGGCTAAATGGGTAAGGGGCATTAAGGAATCTACTCCTGAAATCATTGTTTTACTACATGCTAACTAATTTGGATGTATATTTTAAAAAATAAAAAATTAAATTAAAAAAAAAAAGAACAAACCAAAAAACCAAACACCTATTTAATTTCCTACTGTGAAATCAATTGGGAAAGAGAAAGAAATACATAATGGAAAACTTTAAATAAGGTAAGTCATATACAGCTTTTGGCATCCTTTATACTGACCAGCTGAAAAGTCATTTTTAATTTTTGTATGTGTATATTTATTTTTGAGGTGCAGGGGAGAGAGACAGAAGATCCAAAGTGGGCTCCATGCTGACAGCAGAGAGCCTGATGCAGGGTATGAACTCATAAATCGTGAGACCATGACCTGAGCCAAAGCTGGACACTTAACCAACTGAGACATCCAGGCACTCCCATTTAAAATTTTTAAACATGTTTATAATTAAAATAGCTAATAAAAACTATTAACTTAATAAATTATATAAGCTCTTAAAATTATTCCATACATTTCCTTAAACATATATATTTCTCATAAATTGTGTCAGAAATTCTTTTCCAAATATTCATGACTGATCATCATCTCTTCAGATTTAGTTAATTAATTAACTGATGGGGCACTTGGGTGGCTCAGTCCCTTAAGCATCTGACTTCGTTCAGCTAAGGTCGTGATCTCATGGTTCACGAGTTCGAGCCCCATGTAAGGCTCTGTGCTGACAGCTCTGAGCATGGAGCCTACTTTAGAGTCTGTGTCTCCCTCTCTCTCTCTGGCCCTCTTCCTCACACTCTGTCTCTCTCAAAAACAAATAAAAACATTAAAAAAACATTAAAAAAATTAACTGATAATGAAAAACAAATCATCCAATTAAAAATGGGCAACAAACACGAAAAGACATATTTCCAAAGAAGACATTCAGATGGCCAACAGACACGAAAAGATGTTCAACATCACTCATCATCAGGGAAATGCAAATCAGAATTACAATGAGATGTCACCTCACACCTATCAGAACGGCTAAAATCAACAACACAAGAAACAACAGGTGTTGGTGAGAACGTAGAGAAAAAAGGAATCTGCATGCATTGTTGGCAGGATTGAAAGCTGGTGCAGCTACTGTGGAAGACAATTGGGAGGGTCAAAATATTAAAAATAGAACTACCAGAACAAGTGCCAAGAAGAGAGAGCTGGGAGGTGACCAAAGCCACATAATATCAATGGGGAAGGTCACTGGAACAGCAATACAATGCAAAAACCAGCTAAAGTGAGAGTGACCAGGCTCGTTTTGGATCCCTATTTATTGAAGTATTTTAATCAGTGAAAAATCTACTCTGCTCACAATGCTCTTCAGCAGTGCACACTGGGGGATACTGTGCTTCTCAAAGCTCTACCCATCCCATGAACAAAGCATGTGGAACATGAACAGGCCGAGATATTTTCAAAGCTGGACAAATGACTGGAAAACCCCGTGCAGGAACTATGTACCTAGAAAGCCCAGTCGGCTTGGAAACCACCTATCTAATCAAAAATCTGGAAGAACTCAATAGCTCTTTAGCACAGTGGAGGAGGACTGGAAGAAGGAGCCACAGGGAAAGACGATGAGTTAAGTTTGCTTTATGGAAAAAGACATTTTTTAAGTTTCATTATAAACTGTCCAATTTCTTTTCTGGTATTTATGGAAAAGTTAGAAGTAAATGAAGTAAAGGCGTTGCTAAAATTTTTCATACAAGTTTATTTTTTATTTATTTATTTTTTTAAATTTTTTTTCCCAACGTTTATTTATTTTGGGGACAGAGAGAGACAGAGCATGAACGGGGGAGGGGCAGAGAGAGAGGGAGACACAGAATCGGAAACAGGCTCCAGGCTCTGAGCCATCAGCCCAGAGCCCGACGCGGGGCTCGAACTCACGGACCGCGAGATCGTGACCTGGCTGAAGTCGGACACTTAACTGACTGCGCCACCCAGGCGCCCCCATACAAGTTTAATGTCATATTTTAAATTTCCTTTTCATTGGACATACTTTCCTCTTACAGTAAGTGTGCCGGTAGCAATCCCCTGTATTGTTTTGTAAGCTCAACAGCTGATAAGGCATAACTTTTTTCATTAGAAGAAATCTCATATTTACTTAGAATCTTTATTTGGGGAGGAAAAAATGTTTTGATATCATAAAACAGATACGATCACATTAAGTGAATATTTATTTTTGATGGTATATATTAAAAATTAATTAAATTTTTTTCTCTGATTTAACCAATTACAAATGGAAATAATCAACAGTCTGATTAGGGGCAGACTTTATCAGATTAAAGTCTGCATCTGGGGCGCCTGAGGGGCTCAGTTGGTTAAGCATCTGACTCTTGATTTTGGCTCAGGTCATGACCTCACAGTTTGTGGGGTCAAGGCCTGTGTCCAGTTCTGCACCAACAGCATGGAGCCTGCTTGGAATTCTCTCTCTTTCTAAAAAATAAATAAATAAACCTAAAAAAATAAAGTGCATTAATAAGCATGTTAACACGTAGAAAATAAAACTTAAAAATTCAAAAAAAAAAAAAAAAAAAAGAATAAAACTCCCATATGATCCTGTATTTCCACTACTGGACATTTACCCAAAGAATATGAAAACATTAATTCGAAAAGATATATGCACCCCTATGCCTATTGCAGCATTATTTACAATAGCCAAATTATGGAAACAGTCCAAGTGTCCATTGATAGACGAATGGATAAAGAAAAGGTGGCATTATTCAGCCATAAAAAAATAAAATAAAATCTTGCCATTTGCAACACCATGGATTGAGCTAGAGAGTACAAGGCTAAGTAAAATAAGTGTGTCAGAGAAAGACAAATATCATCTCACTCATATGTGGAATTTAAGAAACAAAACAAATAAAGAAAAAAAGGGACAACTCGGAAAACAGACTCTGAACTATAGAGAACAAACAGAGGGTGGTGGGTGGGAAGATGGATAAAAGAAGTGGGGATTAAGAGCACACTTATCATGATGAACACTGGGTAATGTATAGAATTGTACACTATATTTTACACCTGAAATCACTATATTGTACGCCTGAAAATAATAGAACACTGTATGTTAATACAGTAACTATATGTTACTGACTTCACCATAGTGTGAAGTCAGTAAACAAATGTCTACACTGAAAAATAAAGAAAGAACAGCATAAATGTTATTTAAAAATATGGAAATAAATATGGGGAAAAATATGGAAGAAATAGCTTAAAATTTGAAAAGACTGCCTTTGGACAGGAGTTAGAGGCCAAAGAAAAATAAGGCAGGGAAATGTTATTTACTTGGTTTTGTTTTAAAGTGTACACAAAACCATTTGACTTTTTTTTCAAGTTTATTTATTTTGAGAGAGAGCGTGCGTGTGCATCCATGCAGGGGAAGCACAGAGAGAAAATCCCAAGCAGGCTCTGCGCTGTCAGCAGAGCCCGACCTGGGGTTCATTCTCACGAAAGGTCGGACCATGACCTAAGCCAAAATCAAGAGTAGGATGCCTGAATGACTGAGCCACCCAGGCACCCCAGAAAGTACTCTGAATGGAATAAAACTTGTAACACCAGAATGTGCTTGACATTGTTAAAGCAGTGCTTAGGGGTAAATTCGTAACACCAAATGCCTCTAATTTTAGAAAAGAAGAAAGGTCATAATCAATGAGCCAGCATTCATCTAAAGACATGGTGAGAAAGAACATATTAAGCCCAAAATAAACAGAGGAAAGGAAACATTAAAGATCAATGCATAGGGGCACCTGGGTGGCTCAGACCATTAAGCACTGAATCTTGACTTCAGCTCAGGTCATGATCTCACAGTTTCATGAAATGGAGCCCCAGGTCATCTGACAGCGTGCAGCCTGCTTAGGATTCTCCCTTTCTCTCTGCCCCTCTCTAGCTTGTGCTCTCTCAAAATAAATAAATGAACTTAAAAAAAAAATGTTTTTTAAATCAAAGTAATATAGAAAATATAAAAAGAGGAAAAAAAATCAATGAAACCAACAGGTGGTTCTTTGGAAAGATTAACAAAATTGATAAATCATCTAGCCAGACTGATCATGGGGAAAAAAAAGAATACAAATTATGAATATCAAGTATGAGAGAAATGACATCACTACAGCCTTTCACAGACACCAAAAGGCTAATACTACATTTATTTGATTCAATCTGATAATTTCTGCCACTTAATTGGGGTTTTTAGGCTACTTACCATTATTTATTTATTTAAAAGACTTTACTTTTAAGTAATCTCTACACCCAAAGTGGGTCTCGAATTTATAACCTTGAGATCAAGAGTCACATGCTCTACTGACTGAGCCAGTCAGGCACCCCAAGACTATTTACTTTTATAGAGGCCAATAAACCCAACAACTTAAATGACATGGTCAAATTCCTTAAAACACAATCTACTACAGCTCACTCAAAAGGGAACAGATTATCTGGATAACCCTATATGTATCTGTTAAAGAAATTGCATTTGTAGTTTAAAAACCTTTCTAAAAAATATATCAGTCCCAGATGGCTTCACTGGTAAACTCTACTGAACATTTAAGTAAAAAGTAATAATTCCACATGAACTACTGTAGAAAATTTAAGAGGGAACACTTTCTAATTCATTCTGTAAGGCCAGGATTACTATGACAACAAAATTAGACAAAAGGTATCACAAGAAAATAATAGACAAATGTCACTCATAATATAGATGTAAAAATTCTACACAAAATCAAGTTGGTTTGTTAAATCAAGCAAATTCAGAAAATGAGATCCAACAAAATAGAAAAAGTATTAATAGAGCATGATGACATAACATATCCCGGAAACCACAAATTGGTTTAGCATTCAAAAATCATTGAATGTAACTCACCATATTAACCAATAAAAAAGAAAAACCATACAATCATCAATAGATACCGAAAAAAACACTGGACAAAATATTCACCATCCTATTCCTGATACAAACCCTCAGCAAACTACGAATTAAAAGTAAACATCTTCATAATGATAAAAAAATATATATGAAAACCTACAGCTAACATAATACTTAATGGAAAAAGACAATGCTATCTCCCTAAGACCAGGAGCAAGACAAAAACAACCAGTAAGGCTAAATATTTTTTGTTATGTATTGGCTATTTGTTTTGTTTTGTTTTTAAGTAAACTCTGCCTCCAATGTGAGGCTCAAATTCATGATCCTGAGATCAAGAATCACATACTCTACTGACTGAGCCAGCCAGGTGCCTCTATCAGTCTCATCTTCTATAAGTATTTTATCCTAGTTTAAGTTTACATACCTTCCTACTTTTACCATGTGAAATTTTATTTCAATGTAATCATGTAGTCATTGTGAATTATCCCAATCCGTATGCAGCCCCATCCTCTTTATCATTTTTGATGGTTTCATTTTCTTTTTTAAATGTTTATTTTTGAGAGAGACAGAGACAGAGACAGAGTGTGAGGAGGGGAGGTGCAGAGAGACAGGGAGACACAGAATGCAAAGCAGGCTGCAGGCTCTGAGTTGTCAGCACAGAGCCTGATGCGAGGCTTGAAGTCATAAACTGCGAGACGCTTAACCAACTGAGCCACCCAGGCACCCTTATTTTCTAATTTTTAAAACAAATCTGGAAATTTATTTTGGTGAAAGTGAGGCTTTACTTTTTTTTTTTTTTCCTAAAGTAGGTTCTATGCCCTGCATAGGGCTCAAACTCATGATCCTGAAATCAAGAGTCACATGCTCTACCGACTGAGCCAGCCAGGCACCCCTTTTTATTTAACTAATTATTTTTAATTTTATTTTTATTAGACTTGGTAGAGGGACAGATGAGCCATTTCTTTTAACAGGGTCAGTGATTTACAATTCTTTGTCTTTTTCTAGAATTATCATTGTCTCTCGTTTAAAGTAATTAAATCATTCTTTCATTGTGCTTTTCTATGTATTTTCACAAGAAAATAAAACTCATTATCAACAGATACTCACTGTTTAGGAAGTACTAGGAATCTATCTCTTAACCTAAACTATAATTGCACTGGCGGAATCTGTCTGATACAACTATTTTGGAATGTGGGAGTCTCCTGAAGGCTTGCAACTTCCAGGAGAAGATCTGGATGGCAAATTACAGTCAATTCCAGCTCTTAGCACAGTAACAGCTACCTACCTCTGGGCCCTCAGCTAAATGACAGGCAGCTAGCTGTGCACCTTTTCCTTTTTTTCTCCCCCATGTGTATTTATTTTTGAGAGGGAGACAGAGCGTGAGCAGAAGGGCAGAGAGAAAAGGAGACACAGAATCCGAAGCAGGCTCCAGGCTCTGAGCTGTCAGCACAGAGCCCGACGTGGGGCTCGAACTTACAGACCAAGAGATCATGACCTGAGCCAAAATCGGATGCTTAACTGACTGAGCCACCCAGGAGCCCCTGTGCACATTTTCCTAAAGCATAGTGCACACAGTTCTGGAGAAACGAGGTAGGCAAAAAGGACCCTGTCCTCCAAATACTGGGGATCTGTGCTCTGAAAGCTGCTTCTGATCACAGAGGTGCAAAAGGGTGGGTGGCCACTGTTTTGCATTTTATTTAATAAAAATGAAAAATAAATAAAAATAAAAGTTAGGCATGAGGGACACAACAAAGAACAAAATATGGTCTGTACCTTCAGGGAGTTTATTCGTGGCCTGGCAATAAACACAGAAATTATTTTAAAAACTACTGGGTGTGGTGAGCTATCAAAAGAGTACCAATTACACGCTTTACATTTTTTATTTATTTTTAAAGATTTTATTTTTTACTTTTTTTTTTTGAGAGAGCGAGCGAGAGAGTGACAGTGCATGAACAGGGCAGGGGCAGAGAGAGAGGGATAGGGGGACAGAGGACCTAGAGCGAGCTCTTCACTGACAGTGGAGGCCAACGTGGGGGTTGAACTCATGAACTGTGAGATCATGACCTGAGTGAAGGCAGGCACTTAACTGACTGAGCCACCCAGGTACCCCTGAAGATTTTATTTTTAATAACGTCTACACCCAATGTAGGGCTCAAACTCACAACCTCGAGATCAAGAGTTGATTGTTCTACCGACAACCAGGCGCCCCTGCTTTACATTTTTTAAAAACAAAAATAAAATAAAAACAAAAATGTGCGTAAGAATGATCTTAAGAAAGTACATTTGTCAGGGCACCTGGGTGGCTCAGTCGGTTGAGCTTCCGTCTGCAGCTCAGGTCACGATCTCATGGTTTGTTGAGTTTGAGCCCCACACAGGGCTCTGTGCTGACAGCGTGGGGCCTGGAGCCTGCTTCAGATTGTGTCTCCTTCTCTCTGCCCACCCCCCAACTCTTCCTGTTGGTCTCTCTCTCAAAACTAAATAAAACATTTTTTTAAAAATTAAAAAAAAAAAAAAAAGAAAGCACACTTCTCATTAACACTTCAATGTATTTGTTGTTTTTAATCTATTGTAAGTGGGACTTTTTTCTATTCTTTCATTTTCCCTCTTTTCCTAATGCAAGCTTGTGATATTGTGATACATAAGAAATATTTTTTTGACCTTCATTCATGGTTCCTGGCACAGAGCTCTCAAAACCCTTACAACTTCCTAAGTAATAAGAGGAATTAAGGGTATCTTATTTATAAAAAGCCCATTTCAACCACACCTAAGTATCAACACAGTGACTTCTGTAAAGCTCCTAACAATGGGATGGTTGCCAGGGAAACCAACCATGTGATGAGAGTTGGAACTTTCAGCACCCACTCCCCACCTCTGGGGAAAGGAGAGAGGTTGGAGGTGGAACCAATCACCCAACAACAATGATGTAATCCAACATGTCTATGGAGGCCTCCATGCAAACCCAAAAGGATGGGGTTTGGGGCACTTCTGTCGGTGAACACATGGAGGCACTGGGAGGACAGTGCACCCCGAGAGAGTACGGAAGCTCTGTACCCCTCCCACACACCTTGTCCAATGCACCTCTCCTATCTGGCTGTTCTCTGAGTTCTGTGAACCGCTCTAGCTCATTAATCTAATGGAACCTGAGGAGGGGATTGTGGGAACCTTCAATTACAGCCAGTTGGTCAGAAGCAGAGGGAACTACCTAGACTTTTGACTGGCATCTGAACTGGGGTTTGGCGGTGGTGGAGGGGTGCGGAGGCAGCCTTGCAGGACTCTGTCTTTATCTGTGGAATCTGAAGCTAACTTTGGATAGGTAGTATCAGAACTCAACTGGCACTGTAGGACAACCGGCTCTCGTCCACAGAGAATTAGAGAATTGCTTAGTGTGAGACAAACCCCACACTTTTGGTAACAGACAAGCCAGAAGTATGAAGGAAGTTGTGTGCTGAGAAAAACAGAGAGAGTTTTCCTTTTGGAGTCCTACCATCATTTCTTCCGTACTAAAAAACCTGAAAGAATAACCTGGTTCCTAAACCTCCAAATCATGAGTTTTAGTAAGACTAACAAATCAAACTGAAACCAAATGGTAGAATTCTGGATCTATAAAGAGGTATTCTATCGAGTGCTACAACCTATAAAAAAGCCTTTTACCTTCATTATAGGGCACGGGATTGCCAATCTTTAATCCAACTGCTTCGGCTGATTTCAAAATGTCTAACTCCATCAAAATAATTACTCTCCTACAAAGGCAAAGAAATAGAAACAAGTTAGAAAAAATCAATTCAGAACCTTTCAAATGACAAGCTACTTAAAAAGCTCTCCCCCAATAATCATTTTGATAAAACTATTTCCGTTTGTCAACAGGTTTTCATTACTGAATAACTTGAGAAATATATGATATCAATTCCTGTGTAAATATTTCCCTTAATCTTTCACTGTATCATTATCAAGGCTTTTTATGATTGCAGGATTTTCATTTTCCATCTAGTCCTTTAATTAAAATGCAGTGCCCTTACCACAAACCGTGCCATCAAGGAGTAAATGACACAATCAGAATTTAGATTAAACACAATAATATATGGCACAACAACAGATGATCTGTTCTCAGAAACATATACCCATCTAAACAATTACCTTTTCCCAGTGAAAACCATTACAACTGTAGCTATTTTTTAATGTAATTATGATCTAAGAACTTATAGTTCTTTTACCTAGCTTTAACTCTAATTAAAACCTTTCAATAACTTCCCAAGAACCTTAGCCCAAAACTGAAACCTTTCACATGCCCTACAGGCTCTGTGTGATCTGGTCTTGCTGATCTCTTTCTAGTTCACCTCATACCGCTTCCCAGAAACACAGCTCTCCAGCAGTTCTGTTTGCTTTCAATTCCTGGTATATGCCATGTTTTCTCTTGCCACCCTCTCTCCTGCCACAAAGCCTTTGTATATGCTGCTCACTGACTGTGATGACCTTCTCTCATTCTGCCGTCAGCTAGTACTCATTTTTTGCTCTCATCTCAAATATCATTTCTTTTTTTTTTTGTAAAGTTTATTTACTGGGGCACCTGGGTGGCTCAGCTGGTTAAGTGTCCCACTCTTGATTTCAGCTCAGGTCATGATCCCATGGTTCACGAGTTCAAGCCTCATGTAAGGCTTTGTGCCAGGCGTGGAGACTGCTTGAGATTCTCTGTCTCCCTCTCCCTCTGCCCCTTCCCTGCTCTAAAATTTTTTAAAATTAAAAAAATTAAAAATAGTTTTAAATGCTGTATCACAAGACACCATAAGCAAGTTATGATAAAGTGGGATAAAATATTTGAAACAGCTAAAAAATAGTTATCTCTGGTTTACAAAGATCTCCCAGGAAACAAAAACATGCACAAAGTACATATATAAAAAGCTATTCAGAAAAGAACTACAAAGAATAAACAAGTACCTGAAAAGACATTTGAGCTCACGAATATGGAAATGTAAATTAATGATAATTAACAATTATTTTTAAAAATTAGTAGCATACAGGCACCTGGGTGGCTCAGTTGGTTAAGTATCTGACTTTGGCTCAGGTCATGATCTCACAGCTCGTGAATTCGAGCCCCACGTCGGGCTCTGTGCTGACAGCTCAGAGCCTGGAGCGTGCTTTGGATTCTGTCTGTGTCTCTGTCCCTCCCCCACTCGCACTGTGTCTCTCTTTCAAAAATAAACATTTAAAAAAAATTAGTAGTATCCAATATGTTGACAAGGTTAAGGGGAACTAACTTCCTTCCTTCCTTCCTTCCTTCCTTCCTCCCTCCCTCCCTCCCTCCCTCCCTCCCTTTCTTTTTCTTTCTTTACAGGTTTTTGAGATATCATTCACATACCACTCCATTTCCCCACCCATGCAGAACCACTAATTTGTTTCCTTGGATTTGTTTATTCAGAAGCACTCTTACACAAAGTTACTGGGTGTATTAATTGGTATATTTTCTGTTAAGAGATGTCGTTTGACCCCCACAACACTAACTCAAGCAATCTGCTCTTCAGAAGTAATAGCACGAACACATAAAGATAAATTTGCAAGGATGATTGCTAAAGCCCAGTTTGGAATAAAGCTAAATGTCCATCAAAAAATAAGGGGTAAATAAGCTGGGATGTATGGACACAGATTGTCAACAGAGGTAGGAAAGAGTACAAGACATGCCACCATCGTGAGATGGTAGAAAGAAGCAAAGCCCGTGGGACTGAAACTCTATCCCTGACTGTAGAGAACCAAGCCTAAGTTGTTGCACTCAACCCCAGCACAGCACTCCATCTTCTCCCATAACCATACCCCAGAGGACAGAAAAGTGGATAAAAAGAACCACTCGAGCACTCAAAGGTAGCCTGGAGTGGAAGATAATAGATCCCAAGTGGGAAGGTTGGCAAAGAGATGTATCCAGCTTAAACTATGTCGGAGCGAATATGAAGTCTGACAGAACCATCCACGTTAAGCATGAAAAAGATAAAAAGAAATGACATGGCAACAATGCAACATGCAAAAATGTATAAAAATACGAGGAACAAAAAAGGCAAAGACAATTAGAGAATCCAATCTAGAAGAAAGCATAAGCCAAGAAAGGGAATAATACTTCCCAAGAGAGATTTGGAAAATAAGACTAAGAATTCAATAAAATAAAACTCAAAAGATGAGATGAGAGATTGAGAAGAAAAAGGAACTTAAGACAAAAACAGAACAAAAGTAATACCATTATACATCTAACACTTAAAGATTATAAACACCAAGAGACAGCAAGGAGAAAGCTAAAAACTGAACTACTAGTATGTTGGAAAATCTTGACTTAATCCAACATATGCATTAGAAAATAAACTAAAACAAATTGAAGACACAAAGGGAAGACAGTTATCCACAATGTAAATAAAAACTAGAACCAAATGAAATAGAAAACAGCATTAAGGAATAACACACAGAAAGATTTAATTGAAAAGAAATAAATCTGCAGACTGAAAGGGCATACCATGGACCAGAAAAAAAAAAAAAAAAAGGAAGAACAATGGACATTAAGACACAGCCTGGTTAAAGGGCACGTGGATGGCTCAGTCAGTTAAGCGGTTAAGCATCCTACTTCAGCTCAGGTCATCTCACAGTTTGAGTTCCAGTCCCACATCGGGCTCTGTGCTGACAGCTTGGAGCCTGCAGCCTGCTTCAAGTTCTGTATCTCCCTCTCTCTGCCCCTCCCCACTCATGCTCTGTTTCTGCTCTTTCAAAAATAAACATTAAAAAAAAAAGACATAGCCTGGTTAAGTCACTGAACTTGAAACATAATGAAAGAATTTTTCGATAATCCACAAAACCTATTTAAGTTTTATCAACTGTCTAAATGATGTCCTTAATAATCCAGACCAGGATCACTTGTTATATTTAATTATCAAATCTCTTAAGACTCCTTCAATCTGGAACAGTCTTTCAGTGTACACAATTTTTTTACTTTCATGCTTGAGATTTGAAAATCAGAGGTCACTTATTTTGTAGGATATCCCTTAATTTACCTGAGGTTTCTTCATGATTAGATATAGATTGTGTATCTTTCGCAAAAATATACTATTAGTGATGCTGTGTTATTCTCATTGCATCTTATCAGGTAATACACGATTTCTATTTGTCCCATTACTGGTAATGTTAACCTTAATCACTGGAATAAGGTACTGTCTGCCAGGTTCCTCCACTATGAAGTTGCCTCTGTTCCATTTACTATTAGTAATTATGTTGTGGGGAAGTACTTTAACCCCATAAAAAAACCTGTCACTCTGCAAACTTTCACCACTTGTTTCAGCATCTGCGGTAGACTGAATCCCCCACACCAAAAGATATCCATGTCGTAACCCCTGAAACCTGTGAGCGGGACAACAAAGGACTTTGCAAATGTGATGAAGTTAATGACTGAAATGGCAAGATTATTCCTGAATCCTCAGATGAGCCCTAAAAGGAATGGCATGTATCCTTTAAGAGGGAGGCAGATCTGAAACAGACAGAAGGCAATGTGACCATGGAGGCAGAGACTGGGCTGATGCAGCAAAAAGCCAAGGAATTCTAACCACCACCAGAAGCTGGAAGAGGGAAAGAATGGATTCTTCCAGACAGCTTCCAGAGGGAGCATGCCCCTGCCAACACCAGGATCTCAGCCCAGTGAAACTGATTTCAACTTCCAACCTCCAGGGAGAATAATTTCTGTTGTTTTCAACCACTAAGTTTGTGTTAATTTGTTAGAGCAGTCAAAGCACCCATTGATGTTTCCTGCATGAACTAATATTGTGATGATTACCAAATGGCGACTTTCTATTCCATCATTCCTTCTACATTTATTAGATGGCATTCTATGTTAAGAAGAACCTTTATCTTCCCCCCATGTATTCATTTATTCAGTACAGACTTACGAACTCCTATTGTATTCAACAGGTTGTAATCTGTTTGCACTTTTATTGTGGTTTATAAATTATCTTAGATTGGCAAGTGTGAGATTTCTGCCAGCCTTTTGACAGGGTCCCCTCTCCCTTTGAGCACTTCCTTACCAACTGACACATTAAGATAGTCCAGGCTCGACTTATAATTTCCAAGCCCATAACAAGCCACCCTCCAAGGAGCCTTGGTTCTTTTTGGCATTCAGAAACCAAGACGTGCTAAGTGGGCTCACAGCTATTGTGCTGTTGCTGCTCCAAAGCTCTCTTGGTAGACAGACCTAGGCAAGACAGACAGACAGACAGACACAGACACACACACTGCACAATATATGTATACTCCTACACCAACCAGATGTGAAGAGACAGTTTTCAAAAGAAGACATACCTAGACAAGAGATACAGGAAAAGATACTCTACTTCATGAATCAGGGAAATAGAAATCAAAACCACAATAAGACATCACCTCATTCATATCTGTCAGAATAGCAATTATCAAAAAGACTAGAAATAACAAGTGTTGGCGAGAATATGGAGAAAAGGGAACCCTTGTACAGCTGTTGGTGAAAATGTAAATTGGTGCAGCCACTATGGAAAACGCTATGCAAGCTCCTCAAAAAGTTAAAACTAGAACTACCATATGATCCAGCAATTCCACTTATGGGCATTTATCCAAAGAAAACAAAAGTAGTAACTTGAAAAGATAACTACACCCCCATGTTCACTGCAGCACTATTTATAATAGCCAAGATACGGAAACAACCTAAGTGTCCACCAATAGATGAATGCATAAACAAACTGTGGTACACACACACACACACACACACACACACCACACACACACACAATTATTCAGCCATTTAAAGAAAAGGAGGATCTTGCCATTTGTGAAAACATGGATAGGCTTCCAAGGCATTATGCTAAGTCAGACAAAGAAAGGCAATTACCATTTGATCTCTCATATGTGGAAATAAGCTCATAGATACAAAGAACAAACTGATTGGTGGTTGTTAGAGGCAAGGGGAAGGGGGTGGGAGAAATGGGAGAACTGTTTTTGTTTTTAGTTTAAATAAATTGAATAACAATAAAATAAAAATAAAATAAAATAGAACTTTATTTTTTTATCAATTTTTTTTATGTTTTTATTTTATTTTTGAGAGACAGATAGAGTGTGAGTGGGGGAGGAGCAGAGAGAAAGGGAGAACACAGAATCTGAAGCAGGCTCCAGGCTCTGAGCTGTCAGCACAGAGCCCAAAGCGGGGCTCGAACTCACAGACTGTGAGATCATGCCCTGAGCCAAAGTTGGATGCTTAACCAACTGAGCCGCCCAGGCGACCCAATAAAATAGAACTTTAAAACCCCAAACTAATTATCTATATCTGTATCTACATCTACCTATCAAAAACACTGAGTTCACTCTGAAACCTCCAGTTCCAATCCAGAATCACAGATTTCTCCCTTGGCTAGCTCTCACTGCCCTCAACATATTTATTAAATCAATTCCCCTCATATGTCACCACCTGCCACTGCTGCACCCACGGACATCCTCCTCCCGATGCTCAAGTTCCATACCTAGTTCTAAGATTACCACCATCCCATTACAAACAAGCACCCTCCTCTCCCCATTGGTTCTGACACTCATGCTGGGCTATCACCACTTCTTGCAGACCCCCTCCTTATTCTGCTTGGCCTCCCTCCTTATCCCACCCAGTCTCCAACAACATGCTGATGTCCCCTGACCCCCACACTCCCAGATGGCTTCATCCCTTGCTCAGGATCCAACGGCCACACAGACTCTTGCCTCACCCTACTCAGGCTCCGACAACCCATTCTGGGCCGCAGCCATTCTCCCCTCGTGTGTGTTCTCCTTACCTGTTGGGGCTCCAGCACCCTGTCCAGCTCACAAAGACCCCCTCCTCACTTTGTTTGGGCTAATACCTGGTTCCAGACCACCACCACCACCACCCCTCCCTTGTAAACACCTACCTTGCTTGACCCCACCTAATGGTTTTGGACCCAATTATACAGGAAGGAAGAGAGCAGTAACAGTGTTTATATTGTCATCCCACTACCAAGATGATTTCCATCGATTCACCAATTATTGATAAATATGCATGGTGAGATTTTTGGAATGATGCTCATTAAATCATAATATAGTTATTTCTAGGTTGTATCAATTTTAGATCATTTTTTCCCCTTCTTTGTACCTTGTTTTGCATTGCTTGAATTGGTGATTCTGTGTGTTGTTTTTATTAAAATGATCGTCTTCTCTAAAAATCTGAATACACAAAGAGCTACAAATATATTCTAAGGAACACTGGTGATAAACTTTAAATAGTGAAATACTGTGTAATATTAAATGTTAACTAAATTAAAGTAAACTTATACAATGACATGCTAAGTAATATATGACATAGAGGTTTATCTAGGAACATGTAAAACAACAACCATAAACTTAAAAAAGAATTTTATAAAACTATATTATGAAGTTTTTTTTAAGGAAAATACAAATTTATAAGTACTCATGTTTACAGAAAAATTCTGGAAGGATTACAACAAAATGTTACTAATAGTTACTTCTAGGCAGTGGGATTACAGTTATTTTTATTTATGTGAATTTTATAATGTACGTATGACAAAAGTCTTTTTTACAAAGCACCAGGACAAGGGGCGCCTGGGTGGCTCAGTCAGTTGAGCATTCGACTTCAGCTCAGGTCATGATCTTATGGTTCATGGGTTCGAGCCCCGTGTCAGGCTCTGAGATGATAGCTCAGAACCTGTAGCCTGCTTCGGATTCTGTGTCTCCCTCTCTCTCTGCCCCTCCCCTGCTCATGCTCTGTCTCTCTCTGTCTCAAAAATGAATATAAACATTAAAAAAAAAATTTTTTTTCAAAGCACCAGGACAAGAACACAAAATTCTATCAGGGTGAAAATAATAACAGCAACTAAGTTAACTGTCAACCTAAAATTCTATACTTAGTTAAACTGAGAGTGAAACAGACATTTTTATTTTTTAAATTTTATTTCTTTGTTTAAGTAATCTCTACACTCAAAGTGGGGTTCATGGGGCACCTGGGTGGCGCAGTCGGTTAAGCGTCCAACTTCAGCCAGGTCACGATCTCATGGTCTGTGAGTTTGAGCCCCGCGTCAGGCTCTGGGCTGATGGCTCAGAGCCTGGAGCCTGTTTCTGATTCTGTGTCTCCCTCTCTCTCTCTGCCCCTCCCCGTTCATGCTCTGTCTCTCTCTGTCCCAAAAATAAATAAAAAACGTTGAAAAAAAAAATTAAAAAAAAAAAAAAAAAAAAGAGATCAAGAGTCACACATTCTACCGAGTGAGCCAGCCAGGAGTCCGGCAACAGACATTTTTAGATGACAGATTTTTATCATTCACAAACTTTCTCCATAAGAGCTGCTCAAAGATATTCTTCAGGAAAATGAGAACTGAACTAAAAAGGAAGGAGTATGATGGAGACAAACGGGAGCTAACAAACTATGGGTAAATATAAGTAATGGCTGTCTGTGTAGAGAATGCTAATCAGAAGAAATAAAAACAAAATTGAACACTAAACACAGATCATTTTGAGACCTTTGTTTTATTTGAGAGGATGGTAAAAATACTGACCTATTTTAGAATTTCTGTTAATTTACATATGGATTTTTAAAATTTTTTTTTTTTACATTTATTTTTGAGAGACAAAGTGTGAGCGGGGGAGGGGCAGAGAGAGGAGACACAGAATCCAAAGCAGGCTCCAGGCTCCGAGCAAGCTGTCACCACAGAGCTGGATGCGGGGCTTGAACACATGAACCATGAGATCATGACCTGAACTGAAGTCGGACACTCAACTGACTGAGCCACCCAGGTGCCCCCAGGATTTTTTTTAAATGTGAGAGTACCCACAAAAAACAAAACAAACCAAACAAACAAAAACACAGCACAAATAGAATGTCTCTCAAACCAGCAGAGGCAAAAAAGAGGATTAAGGAAAAATCCAATCAATCCAAGGCAAGAAAAAAATAAATCAAAAAACATGGTGAGGGGCGCCTGGGTGGCGCAGTTGGTTAAGCGTCCGACTTCAGCCAGGTCACGATCTCGCGGTCCGTGAGTTCGAGCCCCGCATCAGGCTCTGGGCTGATGGCTCAGAGCCTGGAGCCTGTTTCCGATTCTGTGTCTCCCTCTCTCTTTGCCTCTCGCCTGTTCATGCTCTGTCTCTCTCTGTCCCAAAAATAAATAAACGTTGAAAAAAAAAATTTAAAAAAAAAAACAAAAACATGGTGAAAACACAAAAATTAGAAAAAATCAATAATAAGTTAAGCAGAATAAACTCACCAACTAAATCTCAAAATGATTTCTAGGGGCGCCTGGGTGGCTCAGTCGGTTGAGCGTCTGACTTCGGCTCAGGTCATGATCTCACGGTCCGTGAGTTCGAGCCCCATGTTGGGCTCTGTGCTGACAGCTCAGAGCCTGGAGCCTGTTTCAGATTCTGTGTCTCCCTCTCTCTCTGACCCTCCCCGTTCATGCTCTGTCTCTCTCTGTCTCAAAAATAAATAAAACATTAAAAAAAATTTTTTTTTTTTAATGATTTCTAAAACTATATGCTGCTGGGGCGCCTGGGTGGTGCAGTCGGTTAAGTGTCTGACTCTTGATCTCGGCGCAGTCATGATCTCACAGTTTATGAATTCGAGCCCCACATCAGGCTCTGTGCTGATGGCACAGAGCCTGCTTGGGATTCTGTCTCTCCTTCTCCCTGCCCCTCCCCTGCTTGTGCATACTCTCTCTCTCTCTCTCAAAATAATAAAACATTTAATATTTTTTAATAAAAATTAAAAAGTAAATAAATAAAAGTATACACTGTTTATAAAAGACACCCAAGATTAAGAACAGAAGTTGAAAGTTAAAAGGACAATGATATAGCAAACAAATATAAAGCAAAAGTTACTTGGAAATGTACAGATAATACTATTGTAACATACACTGACATACCCTTAAGATGGGAATGCTTGCCATATTTGTTTCTCATGTGTTCTGTGACTGAAAATAAAGACCTTAAAAGCCTCTCCCCAACAAAAAGGTCCTATTTTAGCAACGGTTAACAGTGTGCTCACCGCTGCACCTCTAGCGTGTAGCATCTGTAAGTCCTCACCATGCTGTGTATTGGCTGAATAATTTACGATGAAAGATTCAAGGTTGTAGAAAAGGAGCAGTGTTACATAATTAAATACACCTCTTTTGCTCTTTATAAGTGACCCCTTTTCATTAAAAGATGCTTTAAAAGAGAATGCTAAAAACAGGGCTTCTGAAGAGATTAGAAATAAGACTTCTGTGTTTGGCTTTAATCTCCTGCTTTGAAATTTCCAATTTGTTTCCATATTTCTCTCCCTTTGGTGCCATGTTTTAGTCACCCGAGTTCAAATCTCAATAGCTGTAAACTCTTAGCTGGAAGCTCATCATCGTCTTTTTGAAATTCCTAAGTGAATTTTGGTATCCAAAGGACTTCTCTGTTCAAAAATTAGTCCCCATTCCAAAACACAATAAAACCAAAGAAAACTCTAAAAAGCAAAAATAACCCACCACATACCTTCCATCTTTCAGAGTGTTAACAATAAATCGGTTAATCTGGCAAATACAGTTGCTAGACAATTGTTCTCCCTCAACGAGATGGTTCAACTGTGTTGCCAACATGAAAGCTGAAAAGCACAAAGATTTCTTTAGTTCCCACAACATTTCAGTCATAACAATCTGAACTAGCACTGATCACACGTGGACTAGCAAAGAAAAACAATGCCTTGAATGTTTCTGAAACTAAAACTATTCAGATTCTGCACAGTGAAAAACAGTATGATTTACTATGCATTAAACATCTGCTGCTACTCTGAAATGTAAGAAATTTCTTAAATTGCCCAGAATCATTTTTTCCATCATTTAGGTTTCATGATGAAGACTAAAAAAATCTTTTCTACGTTCTTCACCTTGCGACTAGAGATAGCAAGCACATATTCTGAAAACTGTCTTTCTTGCTTGTGAAGTTTCCAACACTGAAATAAAAGCCTAAAAAGGCAAGTATAGGACAGCTAACCCATTATATTCACTAAATGTCAATATCATCCTGAGGGAAATTAATCAAAGAAAACAGAGCACCAGTTAGAGAAAATTAATTAAGCCAAGTGGCAGCTTTCCACTAGATCCAGTCTATTGTTAGAATGCTCTCTGCCGGCTGCAATTCTGTCTGAATGAAGTGCACGGTCAGGCAAATGTACACTTCTGAAATGCCCCAAATTATTGCAACCAAAGTGCTGGATGTGCTTTTATTATTTAAATACAAATTCCTGGATTTATACATCATACTCACAGGAGAGAGTGTTCAATCCATCACTCATAAGCAGTCGATAACGGGGTGGACTATTCCCTGTAGTGATGGGACGGATGTTCTAAGATAGAAAACATGATTCATTAGACAGACTGTCTCCCCAGTCCCCAGAGATAATTACTTCTAAGTGGCAGCAGGGTGGGTCTGTCATTATTTCAGCAAACACTGAACTGCTTGCCCATTCTCCTGACACCTACGTCCAAGCAAAAGAAACTTGGATATGACGATTTTCCCACCAGCTTCTCTCTAACATTATTAAGCACAACACAGATGAGAATAAAATGAGTTGCCAATACTCGTGTTCTCTCTCCCCAGCTCAAATTTAATTGAAAATCAATTAAAAAAAAAAAAAAAGAATGATAAGGCACCTAACAATGCAAGGTGCTGTGTAGAAAACATGTTAAAAATACAAAACAAAAAAAAACAAAAAATCCTTGCCCTGAAGGGGCTTACAAGTGTGGTGGAGACAAAGGCAAAGAGATATAAGAGATGTGTGCACATGACATGGGGGCACAGCCAAGGCATTTATCACAACTTACAGGAAATCAGAAGCTGCTCTCCACAGGAAGTGAAATACAGAAACGGAGCCTTATGATGACCAGCAGCGACTCTGGGAGTCACAAGGAGATCACCAGGCCTACTGACTCAGAATCCACAGAATGATCCAGGATCCTGCTTCTATTCATTTTTTAAATTCCCACTAAAATTTGAAACACCTTTGGAGTACTTGGGTGGCTCAGTTGGTCAAGCATCCAACTCTTGGCTTTGGCTCAGGTCATGATCTCACGGTTTGTGGGTTCAAGCCCTGCATCGGGCTCCATGCTGAGAGTGCGCAGCTTGCTTGGGATTCTCTCCCTCTCTCTCTGCCCCTCCCCTGCTCATTCTGTCTCCCTCTCTCAAAAATAAATAGATAAACTTAAAAAAAAAATTTGGAAAACCCTTAAATGGGGGCGCCTGGGTGGCTCAGTCGGTTGAGTGTCCGACTTTGGCTCAGGTCATGATCTCATGGCTGAGCCCCGCGTCGGGCTCTGTGCTGACAGCTCAGAGCCTGGAGCCTGCTTCAGATTCTGTCTCCCTCTCTCTCTGCCCCTCCCCCACCACTCACACGCTGTCTCTCTCTTTCAAAAATAAACAAACATTAAAAAAAAAATTTTTTTTAATTTTAAATGAATGATAGGGTTAATGAAGAATTTTAAGCAGACACATTCATTGTAGGCCCATATAAGGCAGATTTAAGAAAGACAAACCTCAGGGCAGGAAGAAAAAAGTAAGGAGGCAATACTAATGATGTGTAGCACTATAGCCTCCATCAATTATGGCAAGAATAGAAAGGCGAAGGCTCAAATCTAAACCCCCAAGTCTAACTCTGGCTAACTTATATTGAAGAAGAAAAAAACCCAGCCCTAGCTGCTCTCCTGCAGTTACTACAAGACAGGCCTATTTTTTTGTGATGAGGGAGAGAATTTCCTAAAATGGACATGAAATTGACACATGCTTCATCAAACATAATGTATAATTACATAGAAGTTTTTAAAATGCTTGACATAAAACATATACAGGTACTCACAATGACCTGGAGGACAGGTTTTATGGAAGTGTCTCCCTGTTGCATTATGGCCTGAAAGAGTAAACACAGAATGAGATCTACATTCAAATTATGACCAAATCTGACGTATTTTTACAGTTTGGTATTTGTAATAAACCACAGATAACATTATTAAAGAGACTTTTTGGAGCATGTCATCTGAAAATCTAATAAAGTTTTATCACTTGGATAAAATCATAAAAGCATAAAAGTGCAATACTTGGCTTAACAAGAATACAATTACTGCATCCAAAATACAGGCATCACATTTGTGCTCATTATTCAGAACAGCACATTAATTTGCCTATAGGGCCCATTAATAGACAATTAGAGGGGCGCCTGAGTGCGCGTCTGACTTCAGCTCAGGTCGTGATCTCACAGTTTGTGAGTTCGAGCCCTGTGTCGGGCTCTGTGCTGATAGCCTGGAGCCTGCTTCGGATTCTGTGTCTCCTTCTCTCTCTGCCCATCCCCCACTTCCCTCTCTGTCTCTCAAAAATAAGTAAATAAATGGAAAAATAAAAAAAATAATAATTAGGTAAGTATGGGAAATCTTTAAAATAATATTATGCAGCCTTAAAGAGATGTGTATGTAACATTGGTTGCCTCTTTTGAGAGAACTGGCGAGTAGGGCCGTAGGTGGGAGGCAGACCTCACACTGAATCCAATTTTTATATCTTTTGCATTTTTTTTTTAAGTAAGCTTCATGCCCAGACAGAGCCTAATGGGGGACTTGAATTCACAATTCTGAGATCAAGACCTAAGCTAAGATCAAGAGTCGGACGCTCAACTGACTGAGCCACCTAAGCACCCAAAACCGTTTGGATTTTAAATCTCATGTCTCTGGGGCGCCTGGGTGGCGCAGTCGGTTAAGCGTCCGACTTCAGCCAGGTCACGATCTCGCGGTCCGTGGGTTCGAGCCCCGCGTCGGGCTCTGGGCTGATGGCTCAGAGCCTGGAGCCTGTTTTCGATTCTGTGTCTCCCTCTCTCTCTGACCCTCCCCCGTTCATGCTCTGTCTCTCTCTGTCCCAAAAATAAATAAACGTTGAAAAAATAAATAAATAAATAAATAAATCTCATGTCTCTATTAGCAATTATGAAAATAGTATCTACAAAAAACAGACCACCAATCAGGTTTTTAGTTTGTTTTTAAAAAGCCACCATTTAAAGGTAACCATCAGAGGGATCCCTGGCTGGCTCAGTCGGTGGAACATGCAATTCTTGAGCTCAGGGTCGTGAGTTTGAGCCCCACATTGGCCCTGAAGCCTACTTATAAATAAAAAAGTAAAAAATCCGTTTAAGAAATTTAAAAAAATAAATAAAGGTAATCATCAGAAAAAAACCAACAGCAGTGAATACTGGTTCTCTGACCTCTGCTCTTGCCCATGCTGAAATAAACAGCACCACTAATGAAAAAACTGGACAAAAATACATAAACCTTTCAAATACTGGACAACAGGCAGAGCAAGACTGTGGTCCCTGAAAAAAGAGAAACGAATGAGGGGAACACTACAATCCTCCTGGCTTTCTGCATGGAGGCACTCTTGGATCACAGCGTGGAGAGGACACCCAAGAAGAACGTGGCAGTCCTACTGAGCACAGAGTTCAGGGAGGCAACTTAGTTGGATTTCGTGGATGCAGAATGCCAGAAATGACAAGCTACACAGAGTTAGAGCCTCAATAACCCACACAGGGGTTCCCAGGAGTCTCTGGCTGACTTCTAAGTTATGGATACACAAAATGAGACTCCACATGGCCAGGCAAAGATTAAGTATTAGCTATAAACTGAAAAATGAGTGGAGCTCACACAGGCTAGAACACAGCTGAGCTCTCACCAGCCTGAGTGGAGAAAACTCAATAAACACCTGCTGCTTTCAGTAGAAACCCCAGAAAGGTCATGCTTCAGAAACAGGACTAAACTAGACCCAAAGTAAAAGCTATTCTGGACCCATTCCAATCTCCAAGGGATCAGCTGATTTGCAAGTCAATCAATCAACAACCTGCCAAAACAACTCCATATTCTTTATAAAAAATTTTAAATATTCCGTGGAACAACATGGGAAGTAGGCAAAAAGTACTTCTGCCACATACTGGAGTACTGGCTGTCACCACTTGTGCAACTGTTTGAGCTGTGAGTTGAACTAGCCACTTTTTTCTCGGAACATCATTTTTACTTGAAAGGCCAAATGACAAACTGGTTATTCAAACTTTGGAACCGAGTAAATCTTTTCTCAAAAAATAAATAAAGTGACGGGCACTTAGGTGGCTCAGTCAGTTATGCATCTGACTTCTGCTCAGGTCATGATCTCGCAGTTCACTGAGTTAGAGCCCTGCAGGAGCCCGCTTCAGATCCTCTGTCCCCTCCTCTCTCTGCCCCCCACCCCCCCGTCGCGCTTGTGCACGCTAAACATTAAAAAATCAAAGAAAAGTATTCTAAGATCAAAACATTCAATGGTGAGTACAGCATAACATGGAGACTTGTCCAATTGCTGTGCTGTACACCTAAAACATTAATATAACATTGTGTATCAACCATACTTCAATTAAAAAAGAGAGAGGGGGCTCCTGGGTGGCTCAGTCAGTTAAGCATCTGACTCTCGATTTTGGCTGAAGTCACGATCTCAAGGTTTGTGGGATCGAATCCCTCATAGGGCTCTGCAATGATAGTGCAGAGCCCACTTGGGATTCTCTCCCTCTCTCTGCCCCTCCCCTACTTGTGCTCTGTCTCTGTTTCTCAAAATAAATAAAATGAAGAAATAAAAAATAAATTATAAAAAAACAAGAAGAGAACCACCATGTTTTAGACTATTTGTGTCCCACCTCCCCAAATTCATATGTTGAAGCCCAAACCCCCAATGTGATGACATTAGAAGGTGGGGCCTTTGGAGGTAATTTGTTTTAATAAGGTCATGAAGGTGGAGCCCCCACATTGGAATTCATGCCCTTAGAAGAAGAGACACCTTGGGGCACCTGGGTGGCTCAGTCATTTGGGCATGGCAGCAGGGGTGTCAGCACAGAGTCTGCTTGGGTTTCTCTCCCTCTCTCTCTGCCCCCCTCAGCTTGCACGCACACACATGCTCTCTCTCTCTCTCTCTCTCTCAAAATAAACAGACATAAAAAAAAAAAAAAGGAGAGAGACACCAGAGCTCTCTCTTCCCATATACAAAGAAGAGGTCATGTGGGCACATGGTGAGATGGTAGCTGCAAGCCAGAAACACAGCCCTCACCCAGAAATGAATCTGCTGACACCTCAATCTTGGGTTTCCCAACCTCTGGAGTTGTGAGAAACCAATCTGTTGTCTACACCATCCAGTCTAAAGTATTTTGTAATAGGGGCGCCTGACTGACTCAGTTGGAAGAGCATGTGACTCTTGATCGCGGCGTTGTGAGTTCAAGCCCCACATTTGGTGAAGCAAATACTTAGAACAACAGAACTTGAAGAAAAAAAAAAAGTGTTTTGTAATGGTTTGTCCAAACTAAGATGAACTGCTCTAAAGCACTCCTTAAAAAAAAGTATAGCTCATAAATCAATAGTGGAAATCAATTCAAATCATAAAAAAATACTCAAATAATCCACAAGTCAGGAAAAGCTAAACAACAAAACAACAACAACCAACAGATGGGACAAAGAGAAAACAAGTAACAAAACAAAAAACTTACACCCAAACATGTAACTATACTAAGTACAAATGGTTCAAGTACTCCAAGTAAAAGGCAAAAATTGTCAAAATGAATAAGATCCAACTATCTGCTGTCTACAAGAACTGCACTTCAAATATAAAGACACAGGTTAAAAATTAAACACTGGAAAAAGCTGCATCATTACTGGCAGGCAAAGAAGGCTTCAGGACAAAGAATATTACCAGGGATAAAAAAGGACATTTCCTAATAATGGGGTTGATTCCTGAAGAAGGCACAACAATGATAAATATATACACCTAATAACAAAGTTTCAAAAGACATGAAGCAAAAATCTACAGAGTTAAGAGAAATAGACAAGTCCATCATTATAATTGGTGGTCTCAACTTCCTTCCCTCAGGATGGAAAAAGCAAAGAGATAAAAAAAAAATATGTAGAAGAACATAAAAGATTAAACTATTAACCAACTTGACCTAATTAGATCATCTAACAATTGCAGAATAAACATTCTTTTTAAGTGCCCCTGGAACATTTTCATCAAGGTTCCATAAGTTGGGCAATATAACAAGTCTCAATGAATGTTAAAAGACTGAATTCAGAGAGCACGTTATCTGACCACACCGGAATGAAACTAAAAATCCTAACAATAGGATATCTACAAAATTTCCAAATACTTGGGAACTAAGCAGTAAACTTCTATTTTTTTTAAATCCAACGTGGGGCTCAAAATCACAACCCCCGAGATCAAGAGTCGCATGCTCTACCTACTGAGCCAGCCAGGTGCCCCGTGAACAATGAACTTCTTTAATAACCCATCTATTGAGAAAGAAATCACAAGAGAAATTAGAAAGTATTATTAACAGAATGAAAATGAAAATACAATCTATCTAAACTTATAGGATTTGCTAGAGTAATGCTAAAAGGGAAAATTACAGCTTTAATGCTTAGAGAAGAAAAATATCCAAAATCAATTATATAACCTTCTACCAGAAGAAGCCAGAAAAGAATAAACTAAACTCAAGCACACAGAAGGAAGGAAATAATAAAAGAGCAAAAAATCAACAAAATAGAAAATGGATAAACAACAGGAAAAAACAATTGAACTAAAAGCTGGTTCTTTGAAAATATCAATAAAATTGATAAACCTCTAGCTAGTCTGGCCAAGAAAAAGAAACAAATATTCTCAATATCAGAAATGAAAAATGCATCACTATATATCATATACATTAGATCATATATACAAAAGATAATGGAATATTAGGAACAACTTTATGAAAAAGATAAAATGGCTAAGTCCCTTGAAAAACACAAATTATCAAAACTGACATACAAAATGCAGAGAATCTAGACAGTACCATGTCCATTAAAAAAAACCTGATTTTATAATTTAAAATATTCCAACGGAGGGGGCGTATGGGTAGTTCAGTGGGTTAAGCATCCAATTTGATCTCAGCTCTGGTCTTGATCTCAGGGTCATGAGCTGAAACCCCATGTTTGGCACACAGCCTACTAAAAAAAAAAGTGGGGGGAGGTTTCCTGGGTGGCTCAGTCAATTAAGCACCAAGCTCTTGATTTTGGCTCAGGTCACGATCTCATGGTTCTTGAGATCAAGCCCCACATCAGACTCTGGGCTGACAGCACAGAACCTGCTTGGGATTCTCTCTCTCTCTGCCCCTCCCCTGCTCGTGTGCTCTCTCTCTCTCTCAAAATAAATAAATATATATTTTTTAATAAAGAAAAAAAATACTAATCTTGCATAAACTGTCAAGAAATAGAAGAGAACACTTTTGAACTCATTTTATGTCATTAGGTTTACCAGACAGAAAAAAACAAAGTCGTTCTAAGAGAAAAAACACAGATCTATATTCCACTACAAAATAAAACTACACATTCACTAGGATGGTTAAACTTAAAAAGACTGACAAAATTAAGTGTTGGCAAAGATATGGAGCAACTAGAATTCTCACAATCGATTTAGAGAAGTCTAGCAATTTCTTATGAACATTCACTGAACACGTAACTCAGCAATTACATTCCTAAGTATTTATCCCAGAGAAATAAAAATATATTTCTACAAAAAGATTTGTATGTGAATGTTCACAGCATCTTCGTTCGTAATGGCCAAAAAAAGAAAATAACCCAAATGTTTAACAACAGGTAAATTAAACAAATTGATTATTCACAATAAAAGGCAAAAAAAGGCTCAAACTATTGAAACAACATGGATAAATCTCAAAAAACATTTTGCTAGACAAAGAAGCCAGACACACGTTTATATGAAGTTTTAGAATAGTCAAGGGGCACCTGGGTGGCTCAGTCAGTTAGGCGTCCGACTCTTGGTTTTGGTTCAGGTCATGGTCTTGCATTTCGTGGGTTTGATCCCCGCATTGGGCTCTGTGCTGACAGTGCAGAGCCTGCTTGAGATTCTCTCTCTCTGCCCCTTCCCTGCTTGCTCTGTCTCTCTCAAAAATGAATAAACTTAAAAAAAAAAAAAATAGAACAGTTAAAACTAGGGGTGCCTGGGTGGCTCAGTTGGTTAAGCATCCGACTTCAGCTCACGAGTTTGAGCCCCGCATCAGACTCTGTGCTGACAGTTCAGAGACTGCAGCCTGCTTTGGATTCTGTGTCTCCCTCTCTCTCTGCCCCTCCCCTGCTCACACTCTGTCTCTCAAAAATAAACACTAAAAAAAAAATTTGTAGGATAGTTAAAACTAACCTATAAAGATAAAAAACAGAAGTTAAAACTCTGGTTTGCCTAGGTTGGCATTACGAGATGGGGAATTTGCCAAAGCTTGTCAAACTGCACACATCTTGAGCTTTGTTATATATATTTATTATACATATCAATATCACAGTTCTATGGTGTGTAAATCACACTGAATTTCAATACAGTTTGAATTTTTAAAAGTTTCTAGGGAACAGAACTGGGGCAGGGTGGGGCCAAACATCAATAATTTCATCAAACACCTTCCTGTTCTAATTCATTTAAAAACCACATGCATGAAATCATAGCAGAAAACTTTCCCAACCTGGGGAAAGAGACAGACATCAAAAATCCAGGAGATACAGAGAACTACCATTTAGATTCAACAAAACCAACCATCAACAAGGCATATCATAGTCAAATTCGTAAAACACACAGGCAAGGAAAGAATTACGAAAGTGGCAAGGGAAAAAAAGTCCTTAACCTATAAGGGAAGACAGATCAGGTTCGCAGCAGACCTATCCACAAAAAGTTGGCAGGCCAGAAAGGAATGGCAGGATATATTCAACGTGCTGAATTGGAAAAATACGCAGCCAAGAATTCTCTATCCAGCAAGGCTGTCATTCAAAATAGGAGAGATAAAGAGTTTCCCAGACAAACAAACACTAAAGGAGTTTGTGACCACTAAACCAGCTCTGCAAGAAATTTCCAGGAGGACTCTCTGAGGGGAGAAAAGATGAAACAAAACAAAAAGGACCAAAAGCAACAAAGACTAGAAAGGACCAGAGAACACCACCAGAAACTCCCAACTCCACAGGCAACACAATGGCAGCAAATTCCTATCTTTCAGTACTCACTGTAAATGCCAATGCACTAAATGCTCCAATCAAAAGTAACAGAATGGATAAGAAAACAAGATCCATCTCTATATTGTTTACAAGAAACCCATTTTAGACCTAAAGACACCTCCAGATTGAAAGTATCTTCAAAGGGGCACTAAGGAATCTACTCCTGAAATCACTGTTGCACTACATGCTAACGAATTTGGATGTAAATTTTAAAAAAATAAAAAAGAAAATTAAAAGAAAAAAGAAAAAAAAGAAAAAAAAAGTATCTTCAGATGGAGAACCATCTATCATACTAATGGTTGCCAAAAGAAAGCCAAATAGCCATACTTGTATCAGACAATCTAGATTTTAAAATAAAGACTGTAACAAGAGATGAAGAAGGGCATTACATTACAATTAAGGAGTCTATCCACCAAGAAGATCTAACAACTACAAACATTTATGCCCCCAACATGGAACTCCCAAATATATAAACCAATGAATCAGAAACATAAACTCATTGACAATAATACCATAATAATAGGGGACTTCAACACCCCACTTATAGCAATGGACAGATCATATAAGCAGAAAATCAACAAGGAAACAATGGCTCTGAATGACACACCGGACCAGATGGACTTAACAGATATATTCAGAACATTTCATCCTAAAGCAGTAGAATATGCATTCTTCTTGAGTGCACACGGAATATTCTCCAGAACAGATCACATACTGGGACACAAATCAGCCCTTAACAAGTACAAAAAGATTGAGATCATACCATGCATATTTCCAGACCACAATGCTATGAAACTCAAAATCAACCACAATAAAAAATTCGGAAAGACAACAAATACTTGGAGATTAAAGAACATCCTACTAAATAATGAATGGGTTAGCCAAGAAGTTAAAGAGGAAATTAAGAAGTACATGGAAGACAATGAAAATGGTAACACCGCAGCCCAAAACCTCTGGGACGCAGCAAAGGCAGTCATAAGAGGGAGGTATACAGCAATCCAGGCCTTCCTAAAAAAGAATAAAGGTCTCAGGTATACAATCTAATTTTACATCTTAAAGAGCTGGAAAAAGAACAGCAAATAAAACCCAAAGCCAGCAGAAGACAGGAAATAGTAAAGATTAGAGCAGAAATCAATGATATCAAAACCAAAAATATAGAATAGATCAATGAAACCAGGAGCTGGTTCTTTGAAAGAATTCACAAAATTGATAAACCCTAGCCAGTTTGATCAAAAAGAAAAAGGAAAGGACCCAAATAAATAAAATCAAGAATGAAAGAGGAGAGATCACAACACGGCAGAAAGACAAACAATAATATGAGAATATTATAAGCAATTATATGCCAATAAATTGAGCAATCTGGAAGAAATGGACAAATTCCTAGAAACATATAAACTACCAAAACTGAAACAGGAAGAAATCGCAAATCTGAACTGAATTAGTAATCAAAAATCTCCCAAATAAACAAGAGTCCAGGGCCAGATAGCTTTCCAGGGGAATTCCATCAACCATGTAAAGAAAGGTAAGACCTATTCTTTTGAAGCTGCTCCAGAAAATAGAAATGGAAGGAAAACTTCCAAACTCATTCCATGAGGCCAGCATTACCTGATTCCAAAACCAGACAAAGACCCCACTAAAAAGGAGAACTACAGAAAAATTTCCCTGATGAACAGGGATGCAAAAATCCTCAACAAGGTACTAGCCAGCCAGATCCAACAACACATTAAAAGAATTATTCACCACGATCAAGTGGGATTTATACCTGGGACTCAGGGCTGGTTCAATATCTGCAAATCAATCAATGTGATACATCACATTAATAAAAGAAAGGACAGGAACCACATGATCCTCTCAGTAGATAAAGAGAAAGCATTTGACAAAATACAGCATCCTTTCTTAATAAAAACCCTTAAGAAAGTAGGGATAGAAGGATCATACCTCAAGATCATAAAAGCCATATACAAAAAACCCACCACTAATATTATCCTCCATAGGGAAAAACTGAGAGCTTTCCCCCTAAGGTCAGGAACATGACAGGGATGTCCACTCTTGCCACTGTTATTCAACACAGTATTCGAAGTCCTGGCCTCAGCAGTCAGACAACACAAAGAAATAAAAGGCATCCAAATCGGCCAGGAGGAAGTCAAACTTTCACCTTCACAGAAGACATGATACCCTATGTGGAAAACCCAAAGATTCCACCAAAAAATTGCCAGAACTGATCCATGAATTCAGCAAAGTTGCAGGATATAAAATCAATGCAGAGAAATCGGTTGCATTTCTATACACTAATAATGAAGCAGCAGAAAGAGAAATCAAGGAATTGATCCCATTTACAATTACACCAAAAACAACAAAAATACCTAGGAATAAACCTAACCAAAGAGGAGAAAAATCTACACACTGTGAAAACTATAGAAAGTTTATGAAAGAAATTGAAGATACCAAAAAATGGAAAATATTTCATGCTCACTGATTGGAAGAAAAAATATTGTTAAAATGTCAATGCTGCCCAAAGCAATCTACACGTTCAATGCAATCGCTATCAAAATAACACCAGCATTCTTCACAGAGCTAGAACAAACAATCCTAAAATTTGTATGGAACCAAAAAAGACCCCAAATAGCCAAATCAATCCTGAAAAAGAAAACCAAAGCTGGAGGCATCATAATCCCAGACTTCAAGATGTATTACAAAGCTGTAATCATCAAGACAGTATGAAACTGGCACAAAAACAGACACTCAGATCAATAGAACAGAATACAGAACCCAGAAATGGACCCACAAATGTATGGCCAACTGATCTTTCACAAAACAGGGAAGAATATACAATGGAATACAGTCTCTTCAGCAAATGGTGCTGGGAAAACTGGACAGCAACATGCAGAAAAATGAACCTGGACCACTTTCTTAAACCATACACAAAAATAAACTCAAAATAGATGAAAGACAAATGTAAGACAGGAAGCCATCAAAATCCTCAAGGAGAAAGCAAGCAAAAACCTCTTTGATCTTGGCCACAGCAACTTCTTACTCAACACGTCTCCAGAGGCAAGGGAAACAAAAGCAAAAATGTACTGGGACCTCATCAAAATAAAAAGCTTCTGCACAGCGAAGGAAACAATCAGCAAAACTAAAAGGCAACCACCAGAATAGGAGAAGATATTTGCAAACGACATATCAGATAAAGGGTTAGTATCCAGAACCTATAAAGAACTTACCAAACTCAACACCCAAAACACATATAATCCAGTGAAGAAATGGGCAAAAGACATGAATAGACACTTCTCCAAAGAAGACATCCAGACGGCTAACACATGAAAAAAGGTTCAATATCACTCATTATGAGGGAAATACAAATTAAAACCGCAATAAGATACCACCTCACACCTGTCAGAATGGTTCACATTAACAACTCAGGCAACAACAGATGTTGGCGAGGATGCAGAGAAAGAGGATCTCTTTTCCACTGCTGGTGGGAATGCAAACTGGTGCAGTCACTCTGGAAAACAGTATGGAGGTGCCTCAAAAATTTAAAAATAGAATTACCCCACGACCCAGCAATTGCACTAGTAGGTATTTATCCCAGGGATACAGGTATGCTGTTTTGAAGGGGCACATGCACCCCAATGTTTATAGTAGTGCTATCGACAACAAAGTATGGAAAGAGCCCAATGTCCATCGACAGAAGAATTTTGATAAAGATGATGTGGTATATATATACAATGGAGTATTACCCAGCAATCAAAAAGAACAAAATCTTGCCATTTGCAACTATGTGGATGGAACTAGAGGGTATTATGCTAAGCAAAATTAGTCAGAAAAAGACAAATATCATGACTTCATTCATATGGAATTTAAGATACAAAACAGATGAGGGGCACCCAGGTGGCTCAGTCGGTTAAGCGTCCGACTTCAGCTCAGGTCATGATCTCACAGTTTGTGAGTTCGAGCGCTGCATCAGGCCCTGTGTTGACAGCTTGGAGCCTGGAGCCTGGAGCCTGCTTTGGATTCTGTGTCTCCCTCTCTCTCTATCTCTCCCTCCCCCACACTCACTCTGTCTCTCTCTTGAATATAAATAAACATTAAAAAAAAAACAACAGATGAACATAAGGGAAGGGAAGCAAAAATAATATAAAAACAAGAAGGGGGACAAAACATAAGAGACTCTTAAATACAAAGAACAAACTAAAGGTTGCTGGAGGGGTTGGGGGATGGGCTAAATGGGCAAGGGGCATTAAGGAAGACACTTGTTGAGATGAGCACTGGGTGTTATACATAGGGGATGAATCCCTGTAATCTACTCCTGAAATCATGTTTGCACTATATGCTAACTTGGATGTAAATTTTAAAAAATAATGAAAACCACATGCATATACTAACATATTACTGTTTAATTTGTGTCATCATAAATAGTGCATATAAGATTAAATCTTCTAGGACATATAACATGATATGTACATTTAAAATAAAATTGCCTCGGGACACCTTGGCTCAGTATGTTGATAATCCAACTCTTTGATTCTGGCTCAGGTCATGATCTCGCAGTTTGCAGGATCCAACCTCACACTGGGCTCCATGCTGGGTTGGAGCCTGCTTGGGATTCTCTCTCTCCACCCAACCCCCCACCCTCCCGCTGTGTGTGTCTGTGTGTCTGTATCTCTCAAAATAAATTTTAAAAACATTAAAAAAAATACAAAGCAACAACCCAATTAAAAAATGGGCAAAAGACTTTAGAATAGACACTTTCCCAAAGACACAGAGATGGCCAACAGATACATAGGATCCTCAACATCACTAATCATCATGGGAATGCAAATCAAAATCACAGATTGGCTACTATCAAAAACACAAAAAATATGAAGTGTTGGCAAAGATGTGGACTAAAGGGAACTCTGGTACACTGTTGGTGGGGAATGTAAATTGGTGCAGTCACAACAGAAAACAGTGTGGAGGCCCATCAAAAAAATAAAAATCAAACTACCATATGACCCAGCAATTCCACTTCTGGGTAGGTACCTGAAGAAAATAAAAATACCAATTCAAAAAGACATATGCACCATTATGTTCAAAAAGCATTATTTACAATAGCAAAGATAAGGAAGGAAACCACATGTCCATAAACAGATGAACAAAGATACAGATATAGACACACACACACACACACACACACACACACACACACACACACACAGGAATATTACTCAACCATAAAAAAGAAAGAAATTTTGCCATTTGTGACAACATGATTAGACCTAGACAATATTATGCTAAATGAAATAAGCCTGACAGAGAAGACAAATAACATGATGTCACTTACATGTTGAATCTATAAAATACAAAATAGAAACAGACAGAAACAGGGAACAAACTATTGATTACAAGAGTGAGGAATGATTGGGGCTGTGGGTGAAATTTGTGAAGAGGATTAAGAGGTTCAGGCTTCCAGATTTAAAAAAAGAAAAAAGGGTCATGGGGATGTAATGTACAACACAGGGAATTTAGTAACAATGTAATAACTTTGTATGGTGACAGACAGTAACCAGATTTATCATAGAGATCATAGTTCTTAACCTATAAAAATACCAAATCACTAAGATGAACACCTGAAACTAATAGAATATTGTGTATCAATTGTACTTAAATTTAAAAAACTACAAACCAACAGAATGTAGTAGTCAAGGGCACATCCATCCAAATCTTCACCCCATTGACAAATTATTTAACCTCTCTGCACTTTAATTTCAGTGCAGATGCAGGTAATTATAAAAATCTACCTCATGGGGTTACTGTAAGTACTGACTATTATACATAAAGTATCTGGCACAATGGAAATGGCAAAAATATTAGTTCCCTTCTTCTTTCCTTATATTACCCAGTAACTTAAGATACAAATGCTGGGGCGCCTGGGTGGCGCAGTCGGTTAAGCGTCCGACTTCAGCCAGGTCACGATCCCGCGGTCCGCGAGTTTGAGCCCCGCGTCGGGCTCTGGGCTGATGGCTCAGAGCCTGGAGCCTGTTTCAGATTCTGTGTCTCCCTCTCTCTCTGCCCCTCCCCCGTTCATGCTCTGTCTCTCTCTGTCCCAAAAATAAATAAACGTTGAAAAAAAAATTTTTTTTTAAAAAAAGATACAAATGCTATTTATCCTGTTTACCACAGTAGTTACATGCATAATCTCTTCTTTTATGATGTTAGCTCTTGCCCCAAATGTCTCTCCTATTTATGTGTCAGTTGCTTACCCTTTGGGCCTGTGTCTTTTGAACGAAAATGATACTACTTGCTTTAGCTGATAATCAGAGTTCACAAAGGTGCTCCACACTCAGTCACCACAAACACAAAAATTTTTTTTGCTGGGTTACCTGGGTGGCTCAGTCAGTTAAGCGTCTGACTCTTGATTTCAGCTTAGGTCATGATCTCAGTTTGTGAGTTCAAGTCCCACATCAGGCTCTGCACTGACAGCAGGGAGCCTGCTTGGTATTCTTTCTCCGGATCTCTCTGCCCCTCTCCAGTTCATACATAAGTGCACACTCTCTCTAAATAAATAAATAAAAATTTTTTTTCAACGTTTATTTATTTTTGGGACAGAGAGAGGCAGAGCATGAACGGGCGTGGGGCAGAGAGAGAGAGGGAGACACAGAATCGGAAACAGGCTCCAGGCTCTGAGCCATCAGCCCAGAGCCCGACGCGGCGCTCGAACTCACGGACCGCAAGATCGTGACCTGGCTGAAGTCGGACGCTTAACCGACTGCGCCACCCAGGCGCCCCTCTAAATAAATAAATAAATAAATAAATAAATAGACTGTAATAAAATAATTTTTCTTCTTGGGGCATCTGGGTGGCTCAGTTGGTTAAGCATCTGACTTCAGCTCAGGTCATGATCTCATGGTCTGTGAGTCTGAGCCCTGCATCAGGCTCTCTGCTGTCGGCATAGAGCCCACTTCAGATCTTCTGTGTCCCCTGCCCCATCTCCCCCTCCCCCACTGGTTCTATCTCTCTCCCTCCCTCTCAAAAGTAAATAAATAGGGGCACCTGGGTGGCTCGGTCAGTCAAGGGTCCAACTTCAGCTCAGGTCATGATCTCCCGGTCTATGAGTTCAAGCCCCACGTTGGGCTCTCTGCTGTCAGCTCAGAGACTTCAGATCCTCTGTCTCCCTCTCTCTCTCTCTTCCCCTCCCCCGCTCATTCTCCCTCTCTCCCTCTCTCAAAATAAATAAATAAACTTTAAAAAAACCCACAGGTACTTTAAAATAATATTTTCTGTGACATAGGCCATAGCAACATCTTGCTGGCTATGTCTCATGAGGCAAGAGAAAGAAAAGCAAAAATAAACTATTGGGACTATATCAAAACAAAAAGTTCCTGCCCAGCTAAGGAAACAACAAAACTAAAAGGCAACCTACTGAACTGGAGAAGATATTTGCAAATGACATCCAATAAAGGCTTAGTATCCAAAGTATATAAAAAACTGATACAACTCAACACCAAAACCCAAATAATCCAATTTAAAAATGGGCAGAAGATATGGACAGACGTTTCTCCAAGGAAGACATACAGATGGCCAACGTGCAAAAATGCTTAGTATTACTCATCATCAGGTTAATGCAAATCAAAACCACAATGAGATATCACCTCACACCTGTTTGAGGATAAGGTGAGAAAGGAATCCTCATGCACTGTTGGTGGGAATGCAAACTGCTGCAGCCACTATGGAAAACAGTATGGAGGTTCCTCAAAAAGTTTAAATAGAACTACCTTAGGATCCAGTAATGGCACTACTGGGTAGTTACCCAAAAAATATGAAAACACTAATTCAAAAGGATATATGAACCCCATGTTTACTGCAGCATTATTTACAATGGTCAAATTATGGAAACAGCCCAAGTGTCCATTGGTAAATGAATGGATAAAGAAGATACGGTATGTATATATATGATGGAATATTATTCAGCCATAAAAAAGAATGAAATCTTGCCATCTGCAACAACATGGATGGAGCTAGACGGTATAATGCTAGGCGAAATAAGTCAGTCAGAGAAAGACAAATACCATACGATTTCACTCATGTAGAACTTAAGAAACAAAACAAATGAGCAAATGAAACAAAGAGAAAGAGAGAGAGAGAGACAAACCAAGAAACGGGCTCTTAATTATAGAGAACTGACGGTTACCAGAGAGGAGGTGGTGGGGGGATGGGGGAAATAGGTGATGGGGATTAACAGTGCACTTATCATGATGAGCACTGAGTAATGTATAGAATTGTTGAATCACTATATTGTACACCTAAAACTAACAGAAGTATGTTAACTACACTAGAATTAAAATTTAAAAAAAAACTTTTAAAAGCTGGAAAGGAAGCAAGAACAAGAGGGAATATGCCATGGTGGGGAGGGGGGGGGGGTACACTGGGTGGAAGTGAGTAGTCCAGGCAAGAAATGATGATGCCGGAGTGGATGAAAGAGAAGCAGATGTATTTAAGAGAAATGTGTGGAGGTAAAACCAAATTTGGTGATGGACTGGACATGTAAAGTGATGGGAGTCTGCAAGAAGAATGATTCCACAATTTCGGGCTAGCATACCTTAGTGGATAATGGTGCCATTCATCCCTATAGGGAACACCAAGAGGCCCCAACTTACTAAAATAATGGATCTACTTTGGGATATGTTGAATTTAAAATCTCTTTGAGGTATCGGGTGGGCAGACAGAAAATAGAGGTTTGTCTTTTAGATAAAGGTGGCTCCAGAGGTGCCCGGGTGGCTCTGTTAGGCAACTTACTCTTCGTTAAGTCACAACTCACAACTTGTTAAGTCCAGGCCCTGCATGAGCCCTGCACAGGGCTCTGTGCTGACAGCCCAGAGCCTACTTGGGATTCTCTGTCTCCCTCCCTCTCTGCCCCTCTCCCGCTAGCGTTCTGTCTCTCAAAAATAAATAAACAAAAAATTTTTAAAGGTGGTTCCGGACAAAGACACTTGTGTGCAACTGACATACAGATGGTAATGGTATGTCTTGGTAGAAGAGGGCCTAGAACATAACCTTGAGTAAACAACCTACAATGAGGGACCTGCAAACAAGACGAGGAAAGATCGGGCAAGCCAAGCCAAAAAAGCCGAAACTAAGTTAAGAAGTAATGCTCAACACACTCAAACGCTGCTGAGAACTCTGTTGGTTAAGTTGAAAACTCAAAAGTGGCTGTTGAATTTAACGACGAGGAGGCACTGTTAACTTCAGCCAGCGTTCTTTCTATAGCGATCGAAGGGAACGAAGGATTGGAGTCTGTTAATGGGTTAACCCGAGGTGTGCTGAAACGACAACTCTCGAGAAGTTTGCTGTGGACAAGGGGAGGGGCGGAGACAGAGACTAGCCAAAGGAGGGAGATGGAGGACAAACAAGTTCATTTTGCTTCGTTTTCTTAAGTACAAAAAACACGGGCATATTTAAAAGAGGACAGGAAAACTCCTTCGAAGAGAGGGTGATGATTTTAGGGAGTCACCCGACGGTTTCCTGTCCCACCCCCGTTATCTTCTCCCGCGTTCTCTCCCCATAGCCTCCAGCCTCTCTCTCCTTCTCCACCCCGACACGGCCAGGGCCCACAGCTACCCCGCGGCCCGCTGGCCCGCAGGCGTCTCCTCACCGCAATGGCCCCCTCGCTCAGGTGGCCCACCATGCCTTCGCCGCACCAACTCCCGCGCTCCGGATCCTCCGCAGCCCCTGTTTCACTCCCGGGGCCCCGCGCGCTCCAAAGCTATTGGGCCAAGGAGCTACAGGCACCACCCCCGCTTTCCGACATGCGCAGGGCACGGAGGCGGGCTTAAGGGCGGAGCAGCCACCGCGTTGGCCGAGGAGCTGCGAGCAGCCCACGTGACACGCCTGAGCACTGGTTCAGGACCTAGTCTCCCAATGCGGCCTAGGGGCGGGGCCTGGGCCGCGGGGCGCGCGGAGGATGACGCGAGCGCTAACCAAGGGCCCGGGGTGCAGTTCCGGAAGCTTGCCGAGAGGCTTCTCGGTGGAAAGCCTGGCTCGGCCTTTGGCGGGCCGACTGGAAGAGAGAGCTGTTCCCTGATAACCCTGCTGCTGACCATAGTCAAGCAGTAACTAGACTACTTTCTCAACCCAGGGCGGAGCTCCCGCCGGTGCTAGACCTTGAGCTTGGCACAGTGGGGATCTCCGAAGGTAAATAGAATCCAGTCCCTGCCCTCAGAGGAGAGTATGGTCTGTCCAGGGAGTTACCACAGTGAGGGGTCCTCACTCCAAGTAGACATGATATGGGCCTCAGGAGAGACACGAAGTGTGCTGCGATCACAGATGGAAAATCAGGGAAGGCTTCCCAAAGGAGGTGCCATTCAAACTGAGCCCTGAAGGGTGTGTGCAGGTTTGTCAGGTGGACTGTAAGTGAGGATAAGGATGCGCCTGGATGAATGCGAAGACTATGCACAAACTAGAGAGGTGAATAGCCTGGCAAGCTGGGGATAGCTTTAAGTAGCTCAGGATAGTGGGTTACAGAGGAAGATGACTTAGGCATTAGAAAATGAGCCAGGGGTAGGGGTGCCTGGGTGGCTCAGTCAGTTAAGCATCTGACTCTTGATTTTGGCCCAGGTCACGATCTATCTCACAGTTGGTGAGTTCAAACCGTTTGTCAAGCGCCTCGCTGACAGTATTGAACCTGCTTGGGAGTCTCTGTCCCTCGCCTCCTCGCTCTTTCAAAATAAATAAATAAAATTAAAAAAATTTTTTTTCAGCGTTTATTTTTATTTTTGGGACAGAGAGAGACAGAGCATGAACGGGGGAGGGGCAGAGAGAGAGGGAGACACAGAATCGGAAACAGGCTCCAGGCTCTGAGCCCTCAGCCCAGAGCCTGACGCGGGGCTCGAACTCCCGGACCACGAGATCGTGACCTGGCTGAAGTCGGACGCTTAACAGACTGCGCCACCCAGGCGCCCCTAAATAAATAAATTTTGAAAAAAAAAAAAAAGGAAGAAAACAAGCCCCAGGTCAAATAGTGAAGGATTTGTACTGGGCTTCCCTAAATGCTTGGAGGAACATTGATTAATTTAAGGCAGAGGATGGACATCTGTCTCAATATGAAGGATGAATTGAATTTAGAAAGCCGGGTAGGGGACTGAGGGCATGGAAACTAGTTACACCAGACAAGAGATGGTGAGGACTTGAACTAAAGGAATGACCTGGGGATTGAAAGAAAAAAACTGAACTATACATAGAAACATTTGTTAACTTAATAGTTGCTGAGGAGAGAGAAAGAAAAACCTGGGACGTCTCAGTTTCTGACTTGAGCATCTTGGGAGATGAAGGTCTAAGAGGCAAGCGTCCTTTGTGGAACAAAGTAGGCCTTCAATAAATATTTCTGAATAAAAGGATGTTCAGTGTGAGAGAATATAGATCCTCAGCATGTAAAGTACAGAAAAAGACCACAAGAATTGATTTGGTTGTTTCCCATTTGCTTGAGTGAAATCTTGATTTTTCTAGGATTGTGCATTTGTAGAAATCTGAATCCTTTATTTTCTTATTCATTTTATAGACCTAAAGTAGGATGGATCTGCCTGTGGATGAGTGGAAATCATATGTATTTCAGAAGTGGTCTTTGCTCCCGAAGTCCATTCAGGTCACGATCTCTACCGCAGAGACTTTGAGCGATATCTTTCTTCACTCCTCTTTGCTTCTTCAGTAAGTGAATGAAAGCTTTACCCAGGGAAATGTTGGTCTAGAAAATGTTCTCTTTTGTCATTTTCTCTCAATTTCTATCTCTTTTTCATGGAAGGATTAAGTTCAGATTTTTTACATTTTGGAGCATTCAGCAGTTCTTGCTATTTCCAGTTTTCCCTAACCTACTGTTATAGAACAGACAAGATAGCTTTTTTTGGTGTTTTGGTTTCAATAAGCAATGCTGTGCTGTGGAAAGTAGGCTGTGAACTTCGCCATCTCCCAAAAGATATAGTGGAGATTTACTAGCTGCATATAGAAATTTATAAGTGCTCACATTTAGAAAGGACTTTAGAAGTCATATATTCAAACTCTCTTGACTACCATCCTCAATAAGAAATTCTATTTTATACCATAACCTAGTACATACATACGTATACAGAAAATTACAACAAGAGTTTCCCTAAACTTCATTCAGCGAATTTTTATTGATCACCTGTTTTGTGTCAGACACTGTGCTCTATGCTTAGTGAACAAAAAATACATCAATGAGGGGTGCCTGGCTGGCTCAGTCAGTAGAGCATGTGACTCTTAATCTCAAGGTCATTCAAGCTCCACATTGGGCAGTAGAGCTTACTTTAAAAAATGAGGAGGGGGGGTGGTGTGCGGGCCTGGGTGGCTCAGTCGGTTGAGCATCCGACTTCAGCTTAGGTCATGATCTCACGGTTTGTGAGTTCAAGCCCTGCTCTGGGCTCTGTGCTGACAGCTCGGAGCCTGGAGCCTGCTTTGGACTCTGTGTCTCCCTCTCTCTCTGCCCCTCCCCTGTTTATGTTGTCTGTCTGTCTGTCTGTCTGTCTCTCTCTCTCTCTCTCTCTCTCTCAAAAATAACCATTAAAAATTATTTTTAAATAAATAAAATTTATTTAAAAAAAATTTTTTAACGTTTATTTATTTTTGAGAAGAGAGAGACAGAGCATGAGCGGGGGAGGAGAGAGAAAGAGGGAGACACAGAATCTGAAACAGGCTCCAGGCTCTGAGCTGTCAGCACAGAGCCCGATGCGGGGCTCGAACTCACGGACTGCGAGACCATGACTTGAGCTGAAGTAGGATGCTTAACTGACTGAGCCACCCAGGCGCCCCTAAATAAATAAAATTTAAAAAGGGGGGTGCCTGGGTGGCTCAGTCAGGTAGGCAACAGACTCTTGATTGTGCAGAGGCTGCTTGGAATTCTCTCTCCCTCTCTGCCCCCCCACCACGTGCAC
>NW_024412446.1:9762190-9819731 GCF_014898765.1 Herpailurus yagouaroundi | reverse complement strand
AAGACTAAAATTCTCAACCTAATGTAGCCAGTAAGACATTGCAGTCTGCCCATCGCCCGTGGCCTCCTCTTACCACACTCCTATTTCCAGCATATTGTTGACATTCTTTCAGTTCTTTTTTCTTAATTTTTTTTTTCAACGTTCATTTATCTTTGAGACAGAGAGAGACAGAGCATGAACGGGGGAGGGGCAGAGAGAGAGGGAGACACAGAATCTGAAGCAGGCTCCAGGCTCCGAGCCACCACGAGATCGTGACCTGAGCTGAAGTCGGACACTCGACCGACTGAGCCACCCAGGCGCCCCATGACCTTCTTTCAGTTCTTAATGTACACCGTGCTTCTTGTCACGTGGCCTTTACTTCCTGTGTCTCTTCTGCCTGAAATGCTTTCCCTGGCTTCTCTCTACTCCTCCGCACCCTAATTAAGTTCTACTTATCCTTCAGGGTCAGCTAGATCTTTCCTCAGGAAAGCCTCCTGAGTCGCAGCTCAGTATATATTAACAACATCACGTAGCTTTCCTTTCCAGGTTCGTGTAATCATTTGATTGACATCTGTCTTCACTGTAGACTATAAACTCCATGAGGGCAAAGATGTTGTCTGTGTTTGTGTTTGTGTAGACAAGAGCAGTGCTGTGTCAAAACAAAACAAAACAAAACAACAGGCATTTAATAAATACTGATTGAATGTCAATCTGGAAATATGTCTAAAGCTCTTCACCAACTGGCACGTATTTATGCTCAATAAGACTCATACATGACAGCCTCATATACATGCAGATACATAAACACATACCTTTCAGGTTCAATGTTAACGTCTTTATCTTTGTGCCAACAACTGCCGATAGTCTGGCACATAGTGGGCACTCAGATTTTAGTTGAATGAAATGATGAGTGCAGTGTTGAGCCTTGCCAGTTCAGGTACTAACCAGGTACAATTAGCATTTTACTTGTTTTGGGGTGGTTTTTTTTTTTTTTTTTTGATACTTGTTTTTCTTTATGATAAATGTTGACAAGATCAAATTCATTCTCATCGTATTTGAAATGATATTTTGGGGCGCCTGGGTGGCGCAGTCGGTTAAGCGTCCGACTTCAGCCAGGTCACGATCTCGCGGTCCGTGGGTTCGAGCCCCGCGTCGGGCTCTGGGCTGATGGTTCAGAGCCTGGAGCCTGTTTCCGATTCTGTGTCTCCCTCTCTCTCTGCCCCTCCCCCGTTCATGCTCTGTCTCTCTCTGTCCCAAAAATAAATAAAAAACGTTGAAGAAAAAAAAAAAGAAATGATATTTAATGAAGTTTAACGGGAAGGTTTCCCCTTTACCGTCTCTTTATTCAATTCTACAGAAACAGCCACAGTTTATTGGAATTTTTTGGTCCTTTTTGTGTATTCTCATACAATTGTAGATATATCTACATTTCTTTTTCTTTATTCTGTCATATTATGTGCTTTGTTCTAGGAGGTTTTCTCCGATGTCACACCTTAATCTTTCTAGCAACCGCATGATATTGCTTATGTAGTTATACCACAATGTAGTTATTCTTTTCCCTGTTGAGGGGCAATTACATTATTTCCAAGTTGTTGCATTTTTACTGTTACAAACAATGCTGCAGTAAGCAACTTTTTTGTATGTTTTTGTACACATATATTCTTAGAAGATAAATAGCTATATCAGTCATTATGAGCATTTTATTTATTTTTTTATTATTGTTTTTAATGTTTATTTATTTTCATGAGAGAGAGAGACAGAGCAAGTGGGGGAGGGGCAGAGAGAGAGGGAGACACAGAATCTGAAGCAGGCTCCAGCCTCTGAGCTGTCAGTGCAGAGCCCGATACAGGGCTCGAAGCCATGAACCATGAGATCGTGATCTGAGCTGAAGTTGGACATTCAACCGGCAGAGCCACCCAGGGCATTTTAAAATGTGATAAATACTGACAAATTGTCTTCCAAAAAGACATTACCGGTACTTTCCTATATCCGCACCAGCACTAGAAAGCAGTAGTCTTTAATTCTGCCAGACTTCAGGACAAAAATACCTTGTTTTTGTTTTGTTTTGTTTTGTTTATTTTTTTTTTCAACATTTATTTATTTTTGGGACAGAGGGAGACAGAGCATGAACGGGGGAGGGGCAGAGAGAGAGGGAGACACAGAATCGGAAACAGGCTCCAGGCTCCGAGCCATCAGCCCAGAGCCTGACACGGGGCTCGAACTCCTGGACCGCGAGATCGTGACCTGGCTGAAGTCGGACGCTTAACCGACTGCGCCACCCAGGCGCCCCTGTTTTGTTTTGTTTTGTTGCATTTTTCTAATTACTAGTGAAAGAATGCATTATTTCTGATGTTACAACCCGTTTATATTTCTTATGCAAACTGTTCATTTGTGTCTTTTGCCTATTTTCCCTCTAGGTTGTCTGTCTTTCTCTTATGAATTTATAAGAGATCTTCAAAAATCTGGTCCTATAATTCTTTGCTATATTTGTGACTAATTTTCCCCCCAACCTATTATTTATCTTTACTTGCAGTGTTTTGCATTGTATATAAATTGTGCATGCTTTAACTTCTATACACCTATATCTTTTTTTTTTTCTGGTTTCTGAGTTATGTGTCTTGCAAATAGTCTTTATTTTCTTCTAACTCCTTTTGTAGTTTTGTGTTTTAGTTTTCACTCAAAACTCCATCTGGAATTTATTTTTGTTCCAATTCTAGTATATGTGCTGCCGAAGCGAGCACTGGAATTTATTTTTGTATGTGATGTAAGAGAATGTGCTAACTTTTTTCCAGATGATTTTTCCTAGGCATTTATTGAATAGTCCGTGATATCCTTAGTGCCTCAAAACGCCATATTCGTTAAAAATTGAATTCCCACTTGCCACAAATTTGTTCCTAGACTCTATTTCTATGTCAAAACCAAAGGGTTTTTACTGTGACTTTATAGTATCATACTAGAATTCTTTCAGCTTCAAGTGACAGAAACCCAGCTCACATTAGGAAATTTATGCACTATGAAACTAGGATGTCCAAGGCAGATCTGTTTGCAAGCAGAGTTGTGTCCAGGGGCTCAGATGTCATCAGACTGTAGCTCTTCATCTCGCAGGTAAATTGCACACCTGGCGGGCATAATCAACACTGGTAGCCTTGGACACGTCCTGCAAGCTTAACAACCACAAGAAAAGAGGCCATCTTTCCTGAGAATTTGGGCAGAAAAGGTCTAGATCAACCTAATTGTGGACTCCAGTCCACCTAATTTTGACTGCCTGATGCATCCTTTCAACCACAAGCGTGAGGCCTTTCTGATTGGCCAGGCCTATAGCACGGTGCTCAACCCTATTGCCACATTAGGGTCTTCCCTACTTCAGCCACAAGAAATGGTTTCCTCCCTGAGATTTTATTACCAGAAGTGGAAGGAAGGAACACTGGAAAGCATGGAAGGCTCGTATAGATGTGGCTTTGCTGTCTGGTAGGCCAAGTTCCCACACAGTCATATACTTCTTCTTTTTCAAGAATGTCTTGGCTAGGGGCGCCTGGTGGCCTAGTCGGTTAGGCGTCTGACTCCAGCTCAGGTCGTGATCTCACAGTTGGTGAGTTCGAGCCCCACATCGGGCTCTGTGCTGTCGTCAAAGAGCCTGCTTCGAATCCTCTGTCCCCCTCTCTCTCTCTGCCCCTCCCCCTGCGCTTGCACACGTGCTCTCTCTCTCGAAAATAAATAAATACTTTCTAAAAAATGTTGTTGGATGTTTGATGCAGATTGTGTTGAACTTACAGATTCATTTAGGGAGACTTGACACCTTTACAATGTTAAATTTCCTCCTCCAAGTAAAAGGTATGTCTTGCCATTTGCTTAGGGCTTCCTTCATATCCTTAAGTAAAGTTCTATCATTTTCTTTGTATAGGTCTTGCACATTCCCTCTTAGATTTATTCTTCCTTATTGTAAGATTATTGTTATCGTGAATAAGACTTTTTTGCGCCCAATTACATTCTCTGACGATTGGTGTATAAAGGCTAGGAATTTTTGTATCCTACAGCTGCCTAACTGTATTTTCACAATATTTTATTGTTTTTATGCCAATTCACTTGGAATTTTTAGGTAAGTAGCTATATCTGCAAATAGCAATCCTCCTTTCCAATATTTTTACCTCTCATTTTATCTTTTGATTATAACATTAGTTAGACCTCCAATGCAGTATTGAATAGTAACAGCCATTTAGGACATTTGCCATAGGTTTATAGTACATACCCATTTTTAATTTAAGGAAGTTGTCTATATCATAAATAGGTCTTGAATTTTTTTTTAATGTTTATTTTTGAGAGAGAGAGAGACAGAGTGCGAGTGGGAGAGGGGCAGAGAGAGAGGGGTAGACACAGAATCCAAAGCAGGCTCCAGCCTCTGAGCTGTCAGCACAGAACCTGACACGGGGCTCCAACTCACCGCAAGATCATGACCTGAGCCACCCAGGCACCCCCAAAAAAAATTTTTTAGGTATAGAATGTTCTTATTCTTAGCAGAGGTCTGCTGAAATGCGTAGAGGTGAACTTTTATGATGACTGTACTTACTTCAAATGGCTCCGAAAAAACATGTATATACAGACATGTGGGAGTTAACACACTATTGTTTCTCAGCTCCATTCTCAATCCTCTGTACTCTGTGGAACTTGATGCATTGCCAGTTGACTCCATGAGAGGCCCTCAGTAGGGCTCCAGAGACAGAAGGCAAGACTGGAAGAAGGAACTCAGTTCTGTCTGCTCCCTAATTAGCATCCACATGAAAAAAACACAGTTAGACTTTTCACCTTATACCATATATAAAAGCTAACTCAAAATAGCCCAAGGACCTAAACTTCAGAGCTAAAATTATAAAACCTTTAGAAGAAAACCTAAGGTGGAAGCTTATGACATTGGCTGGCAATGATTTCTAGGCTATAACAGCAAAGACACTGGCAACAAAAGTAGACAATTTTGAAAATTAAAACAGTTTGTGCATAAAAAGACAATATCAACAGAGTAAAAAAGGCAACCCACAGAAGGGCACCTGGCTGGCTCAGTGGGTAAGAGAGGACATGTGACTCTTGATCTTGTGTCGTGAGTTTGAGCCCTATGTTAGGTGGAGAGATTACTTAAAAAAATAAAAATAAAAGATTTTTTTTTAAAAAGGCAAGCCACATAATGGGAGGAAATATTAGCAAATCATGTACCTGATAAGGAGAACTCCTAAAACTCAATAAGAGAACAAACAACCTGATTTTAAAAATGGGCAAAGGATTTGAATAGAGATTTCTCCAAAAAGGATATATCAATAGCCAACAAGCACATGGAGAGGTGCTCTCTTTTTTTTTTCTGTTTATTTATTTCTGAGAGAGAGACAGACATGAGTGGGGCAGGGGCAGAGAGAGAGAGACACAGAATCCGAACCAGTCTCCAGGCTCCAAGCCATCAACACAGAGCCTAATGTGGGGCTCGAACCCATGAACCGCGAGATCATGACCTGAGCCAAAGTCAGACGCTTAACTGACTGAGCCACCCCGGCACCCCTGGAGAGGTGCTCTTAACATCACTAATAACTAGGGAAATGCAAATCCAAACTACAGTGAGATACCACCTCACATTCATTAGGATGGATACTAGGAAAAAACAAACAAACAAACAGAAAATAGCTCATGTTGGGGAGGATGCGGAGAACCTGGAGGCCTTGTGCACTGCTAGTGGGAATGTAAAATAGTGTAGCTACTATGGAAACCAGTGTCATTCCTCAAAAATTAAAACTAGAATTAATATATGGTCCAGCAACCCTACTTCTGCATGGATACCCCAGAGAATTGAAAACAGAACTCAAACAGATATTTGCACACCAGTGTTCATGGCAGTATTTTTCATAATAGCCAGAAATGGAAACAGCCCAAATGTTGTCCATCCACGGATGAATGGATAAACAAAATGTGGTATCTACATACAATAGAGTATTATTCATCCATAAGAGGAAATGAAATTCTGGTACATGCTACAACATGGATGAATCTGGGAACAGTATGCTAAGTGAAATTAGCTAGGCATAAAAAGGATAAATATTATATGATTCCACTTATCTGAGTTACCTAGAGTAGACATTCATAGAGACAGAACATAGAATAGAGGTTAGCAGAGGCTAGGAAGAGGGAGGAATGGGGAGTTATCAAATTATTTTTTTTTAAGTTTATTTATTTATTTTTAGAGACACACAGAGCACAAGCAGGAGAGGGGCGGGGGGAGGGGGGGGACAGAGGATCCAAAGCAGGCTCTGTGCTGACAGCAGGGTGCCTGACATTGAATTTGAACTCACGAACCATGAGATCATGACCTGACCCGAAGTCAGATGCTTTACCCACTAAGCCGCCCAGGCACCCCTGAGGAGTTATTTTTTAATGAGGACAGAGTTTTCAGTTTGGGATGGTGACAAAGTTATGGAAATGGATAGTGGTGACAATTGCGTAATATTGTTAATGTACTTAAGCCACTGAACTGTATACTTAAAAATAGTTAAAGTGTCAATTTTGTCATGTGTATTTTACCACAGTAAAAATAATTAGAAAAATTGTTTTGGCATACCTGGGTGGCTCAGTTGGTTGAGCATCTGACTTCAGCTCAGGTCATGATCTCATGGTTTATGAGTTCGAGCCCTGTGCTGACAGTTCAGAGCCTAGAGCCTGCTTCAGATTCTCATTCTCTCTGCCCCTCCCCCACTTGTGCTCTGTCTCTCAAAAATAAATAAATGTAAAAAAAAAATTATTTGTTTTGGGGCACCTGGGTGACTCAGTCGGTTTAGTGTCCAACTCTTGATTTCACCTCAGGTCAACATCTCAGGATTGTGGGATCATGCTGGGTGTGAAGCCTGCTTGAGATTCTCTCTCTCTCCCTCTAGCACTCTCTCTCAAAAAAACAAAAACAAAAACAATAGGGGTGACCAGGTGGCTCAGTGGGTTAAGCGTCCGACTTCAGCGCAGGTCATGATCTCACGGTTTGTGAGTTCAAGCCCCACATCAGGCTCTGTGCTGACAGCTCAGAGCCTGGAGCCTACTTCAGATTCTGTGTCTCTCTCTCTCTCTCTGTTCCTCCCCCACTCACACTCTGTCTCTCAAAGAATAAATAAACATTAAAAAAATTTTTTTAATCTTCAATATATATATATATAAATATATTTTTTAAGAAAGAAAAATTGTTTTATCTCACTTCCTCAAATTTTTTATCATACTATTCCAGAAGAAAATTTGGAATATGAAAAAGAAAAAGAACATCCATTTGCTTTTCAAAACTTTGAATCAATTACTGAGTTAACTTGATGCCTGAAGAAAAGAATGAATTATTGCAACTTAGTTCTTAATTGCACTAAAGAACAATTATACAACACTGAATTTATCATTTTGGATTAAGATAAAGAGTATCCATTGTTAGGCAAGAAGAGTTTTGCTATAATTATTATTCACCACAATCTTTTTTGCTTGAACTAGGATTTTCAGATTTACCCTAATTTGAAACAAAACAAAAACAAACAGGAAAAAAAAACCACAACAGACTCTATGGTTCACCAGACACACATAGGGTATTATCCTCGTATTGTTTTTAGACTGGAATAAACTTAGAACAGGCAAGCACACCTTTTAAATTAAAATTTTTTAATTAAAATTTCTAATTTTCCTTTTTATATTATTTATTTTGATATTTTTCTATATTGTATCTAAATACTAATAAAATATTTGATATTAACTCATACATAGTAAAGATAATGTTTTGTGAAATTTCAATACATCTGTACATAGACACATCAGACTGAATCACAGTGTAAAAGATATTTCTTATTATGGGTCTTTGTAAACAAAAATTTGAAAAACATTCTACACTTCTGATCTCAATTTCTTTGAGAAGAAATGCTTAAGAGAATTTTTAGTTTTCAGGGCACCTGGGTGGCTTCGTCAGTTAAGCTTCTGAGTGGGCTCAGGTCATGATCTCATGATTTGTGAGATTGAGCCCTGCGTCAGGCTCTGCACTGACAGCACAGAGCTTGCTTGGGATTCTCTCTCTCCTGCTATCTCTGCCCCTCCCCCACTCATGCTTGCTTGCTTACTCACTCTCTCAAATAAATACATATTTTAAAAATTAAAAAAAATTGGGGGGTACCTGGGTGGCTCAGTTGGTTGAGCATCTGACTTCAGCCCAGGTCATGATCCCACGCTTCGTGGGTTCGAGCCCCACGTCAGGCTCTGTGCTGACGGCTCAGAGCCTGGAGCCTGCTTTGGATTCTGTCTCTCTCTCTCTCTCTCTCTCTCTCTCTTTCTCTCTGCCCCTCCCCCACTCTGTCTCTTTGTCTCCCAAAAATAAACAAAAACTTTTTTTAATGTTTATTTTTGAGAGAGAAAGAGAGAGCAGAAGCAAGCGGGGGGGGGGGGGGGGCGGGGAGCAGAGAGAGAGGGAGACACGGAATCTGAAGCAGGCTCCAGGCTCTGAGCTGTCAGCACAGAGCCTGACACGGCTCAAATCCATGAACCGTGAGATCATGACCTGAGCCAAAGTTGGACGCTTAACCCACTGAGCCACATAGTCACCCCTAAAGAATTTTTTAAAAAGGGAATTTTTATTTTTCACATTATGCATATTTTACTTTCTTTACAGTTAAAGAGAGAGTCTAGGGTATTCTGTTTCTCCTTGTTGGCAGAATGGTGTATTCTCCGTTGCCAGTGTGTGTGTTTATTTGTGGGGTTTTTTATGTTTATTAATTTATTTTTGAGAGAGAGAGCAGGAGAGGAGCAGAACAAGAAAGAGAGAAAGAATCTCAAGCAGGCTTCGCATTGTCAACACAGAGCCCAATGCAGTGTTCAAACTCACAGACCGTGAGATCATGACCCCTGCCTAAACCAAGAGTTAGACACTTAGCCTTTTCAGGTTGAAATAATTTCAGAATTATTTGTAAAATAGTAATTTTACAATAGTAGTAGTAATTTTTACAATAAAATTTATAAAAATAGTACAAATAATTGCTGTGTAATATACTTTGTTAAGTATATTTTTAAAAGTATATACTTTTAAGAAGTATATACTTTGTTAAGTATATTAAGTATAACAAAGTAATATACTTTGTTAAGTAACAAAAATTCAATCAAGTAAATTTTTTTAAGTTCATTTATGTATTTATGAGAGAGAGAGAGAGAGATTGAGAGAGAGAATACCAAGCAGGCTCCTAGCTGACAGCACAGAGCCCATGCAGGGCTCAAACTCACAAACTGTGAGATCATGACCTGAGCCAAAATCAGGAGTCAGACACTTAACCGACTGAGTCACCCAGATGCTCCAACCAAGAAAATTTTATTTTGTTTTATTTTACTTTATTTTTATTTTTAAAAATTTTAATGTTTATTTTTGAGAGAGAGAGAGCACACATGCACACACGAGCATGGGGGAGGAGCAGATTGAGGGAGAGACAGGATCCCAAACAGGCTCCACTCTGACAGCAGAGAAACTGATGTGGGTCTCAAACTCATAGACTGCGAGATCATGACCTGAGCCTAAGTCAAATACCCCTCAACCAACTAAATTTTAATGATCTAGTTGGCTTTGTTAATTGATTCATGAATTGAGCAGCATCCCAACTAGCAAATAGAAGGGAGCTCCAAAGGGCTATGGAAAAGGGAAGGTTTTTAAAAGTAGAGGGACGCCTGGGTGGCTCAGTCAGCTAAGCCTCCGACTTTGGCTCAGGTCATGATCTCACAGTTCCTGGGTTTGAGCCTCTCGCCCAGTTCTGCGCTGACAGCTCAAAGTAGGGAGGATGTGGGTGCCTGGGTGGCTCAGTCGGTTAAGTGCCCTACTCTTGATTTCGGCTCAGGTCATGATCTCAGGGTCATCATATCATGGTCCTGATCTCACAGTCGTAAGATCCGAGCCCTCATCAGGCTCCTTGCTGACAGCTTGGAGCCTGCTTGAGATCCTCATTCATTCTCCCTCTCTCTCTCTCTCTCTCCCCCTATCCCTCTCTCTGTCTTAAAATAAACAAACATTTAGGGATGCCTGGGTGGCTTGGTTGGTTGGGCATCTGACTTTTGGTTTTGGTTCAGGTGGTGATCTCACAGTTTGTGGTTTCTAGCCCCTTGTGAGGCTCTTCGCTGACGGCGAGAGCCTGTTTGGGATTCTCTGTCTCCCTCTTTCTCTGTTCCTCTCTCCCTCTCTCTCTCTCAAATAAATAAATATTTAAAAATAAATAAATAAACTTAAAAAAATAAAGGTAGAGAGAGTGTGGAGAAAAAGGAAATTATTAGCAAAGAATCCATTGTTTTAGGCAAGGTCACCCTCCTAAGGCGAATGGAAGGGGTCTGTCAGTAAACTTACTAGTGCTGACCAGTAAATTCCTATCTGGAGGTTAAAGGTTACATTTCTGGGGTCTTGCAACTGCAGTCAACTTAGGTATTAAGTCTTGGTTTACTGACTTGGGTCCTTAGCAAGTGATACCATTTGGGGCCTGTGACTTTCTTTTCAGTATTTTCTTTCAGATTCCCCAAATGTTAATACTTTACTACATTTACTTTATGATTCATTTTCATTTTCTCTTTCTCTTTCCCTACCTCTCCCTCCCTCTTCCCCTCTCTTTCCTCCTTCTGTCAGCCATTCACTCAAGTATTTTCAACACAGTTTAAGTGGAGAATACTCTGCTACAAAACCATGTATTATGTTATTCTCCACACCTAAGCTTTTTTATGATACATTATCGTAGGGGTGGTAATTATAAAATAAATAATTAGCATTCTGTCCTCTAAATAGAAATTCTGGTATCTATGCCTCTGAGGCCATAAGATTCCCCCCCCCCCCATTCACATTACACGATACAGACAACCTCATGTGTCCCTGTGTTTTGCAGGTAGGTACTCACGACGTTTCAAGTGCAGTGGTTAAGTTACTTCCCTTGAAATAACAAATGTGTGCTTTTTTTGTTTTGTTTCTTTCTTCATGAAGACCCGAGGATGAGATGTTTTTACAAAATCTGTCTAGGGGCTACCTGGTGGAAAAGGACCCCAACGCTCCCCTTTTCTACAGAGAAGAAGGAAACAAAAAATTTCAGCAGAAGGATTATATGGGAGCCACAGTGCTGTACTCTAAGGTAAGGCACCGCATCTCAGCAGAGGGGCTACCAACGATTCCGCGATGCGTAGTTCTTCAGGTCACAGAACCTTACTGCTGACTTGTGTAGCCAGTGGTTCCCTTGTTTACAATTTGTGAACTGAATTTGAAAAAGAAAACTGGCAGAATTCTGCCGTTGGTTATATGCCAAAACAAAGGCATATACGCACCCTGAATTCCATCAAGAAACTTCTATTCCTGAATTCCCTCAGATACCCTGTAGCAATAGGCTTATTGGACCCATGGCTCTGCCTTGCCCGGGTCTGTCAGCTGTCACTGAATTGTGTGCCCTTTGTATCAGAATGACTGATGAGGCTGTTGGTTTGATAGTCCCAATTTAGAGGCCAGCTAGGTGTTTGGTCAGCCGCAATGTTCGCTTACAACCGGTATGACTTAGGTTCACTTGGAAAGGAAAATAAGCCCAACTGCCACAGCCTATTTAAATCCCATCTTGAAGGTTGTCAATAGATACAGCAGTACCTAGGAGATGACTACCACGATGAAGCAAATATCTCAATAAAGCTAGCCAAATGAATTTCTTGGCTTCCCAGTTATGTTCACACTACACTATTTATTGTCTACTAAGTGTGCCATAGCATTATATCAAAAAAATGTGCATACCTTAAATTAAAAGTACTCTATTGCTAAAAAAAAAGCTGTCAGCTGAGCTTTCAGCAATTCGTGATCACTGATCACAGCTCATCGTAATGAATATAATGATGAAAGTTTGAAATATGGCAAGAATTGCCAAAATGTAACACAGAGACACAATGAACAATGTGAGCAAAGGCTATCAAATGGTGCTGATAGACATGCTCAATGCAGGATTACCACAAACCTTTACTTTGTAATAAAAAAAAAAAACGCCATGTGTGTGAAGCACATTAAAATGAGGTATGCCTAGGGGCGCCTGGGTGGCTTGGTGGGTTAAGCGTCTGACTTCAGCTCAGGTCATGATCTCACACTCCGTGAGTTCGAGCCCCGCGTCAGGCTCTGTGCTGACGGCTCAGAGCCCGGAGCCTGTTTCAGATTCTGTGTCCCCCTCTCTCTCTGCCCCTCCCCTGTTCATGCTCTCTCTCCATCTCAAAAATAAATAAACGTTAAAAAAAAAAATTTTTTTTTAAATGAGGTATGCCTATATTTATTTTTTAATATTTATTTGAGAGAGAGAGAGAGCATGAGTCGGGGAGGGGCAGAGAGAAGAGGGAGACACAGAATCTGAAGCAGGCTTCAGGCCCTGAGCTGTCAGTACAGAGCCTGACGCAGGACTCAGACTCACAAACCATGAGATCATGACCTGAGCCGAAGTTGGATGCTTAACCAACTGAGCCACCCAGGCGCCCGAAATAAATAAACTTTAAAAAATGAAATGAGGGGCGCCTGGATGGCGCAGTCGGTTAAGCGTCCGACTTCAGCCAGGTCACGATCTCACGGTCCGTGAGTTCGAGCCCCGTGTCAGGCTCTGGGCTGATGGCTTGGAGCCTGGAGCCTGTTTCAGATTCTGTGTCTCCCTCTCTCTCTGCCCCTCCCCCCATTCATGCTCTGTCTCTCTCTGTCCCCCAAAAAATAAATAAACGTTGAAAAAAAAATTTAATAAATAAATAAATAAATAAAAATAAAAAATGAAATGAAATAAAATAAAATAAAATAAAATAAAATAAAATAAAATAAAATAAAATAAAAACTAAGCATCACTGAGCTAGATTTTGATCAGGAAGAGTGGCTTTTAACAATCTGAGGCTTTTATTGTCCTGCTTCCATCATAGAAACTGAAACAAGATCCCTGAGAGACTTCCGTCCATAATTTTTAAGAGATAAATATGGGCTTAAAGCAGGAATGTACCAATCCTCTCACCACGTCTGTGATCTTGTATATTTAAAAGAATGAGTGTAGGGGCACCTGGGTGGCTCAGTCGGTTAAGCATCTGACTTCAGCTCAGGTCATGATCTCACGGCTTGTGAGTTCAAGGCCCGTGTTGGGCTCTGTGCCGACAGCTCAGAGCCTGGAGCCTTTTCAGATTCTGTGTCTTTCTCTCTCTCTCTGCCCCTCCTCCACTCACACTCTGTCTCTCAAAAATAAATAAACATTAAATTTTTTTTTTTTTAAATAAAAGAATGAGTGTAAATTTGAAGGGTAAACACCTTTACTCTGAATCTTTAACAGGGCTAAGCTTAACATTTGGAATTAGTTTTCCAACAACTCTCAGACTTCTAACAATAGCCTCTATAACTGATAAGAGCCCTAAATTGTAATGTTATAAAGTATTTGGTTGAATAATGTGAATTCATGATTCCTGATGAAGTAAGTAAGGATCCACTGATAAGTGGCTTAATAGTTCCTTTTTACAGAGCTAATCTCTTCAAGTTTATGCATGTGCATCAGAAATGTGATCATATGGGAAGTTGTTCAAGGAAAACAAGTAAAATAAAAAGGGAAATCAGACAAAAAATTAAGGTTTGCTCTGTATGTGAAAGGAGATGAGCCTTCCTATTTCATGAAGCTAGTATTTTGGGGATTATGGTACTTTGCAATTTTCTACAAACCTGCTATTTTCTCTTTTTTTAAATAATATTTGTTGTTTCTATCTGATTATAAAAGTACTATGTTTTGTAAGTTACTTGGAAAATATAGAGAAGCATAAGGAGTAAAAAAGTCACATAGTCAGGGATAGGCACTGTTAACATTTTTGCTTATATCCATCCCGACACTTTTTCCTCTGAAAATATGTTTTTCTTTTACAAAATTGGTATAATGCTGCACTTACTGTTTTGTAATCTGCTTTTTTCCCTCAACAATTTATTGTGACCATTTTCTCATGTTATTAAATTTTCCACTAGCACATGATTTTTTTATGGCTAGTTTAGTGTTCCATTACAGAGAACTATGCTTGATTTAACATCTCCTAATGTTGACAGATTGCTTGGTATCACAAGGCTACAAGGAGTGTCTTTCTATGTAAATATTTTTACGCATCTGATTACTTCCTTAGGATAAATTCCTAGAAGAGAATTTGCTGGGTCAATTTAAATGTATTATTCTAAGCCTTTGGTACTTGGTGCTGGATTGTTCTCTAGGAAAAAACTAGTTAACAACCCTTCTAGTAAAATATGGGAATGTTCATTTCTCTGAATCCTCAGCAATACTAGTTTTTAAGATTTTGTTATTATTTTAGCTATTTATTTTTAATATGAAATGTGTCTACATAGTTAAAATTCAAAAGGTACAAGAATATATGGGGCGCCTGGGTGGCGCAGTCGGTTAAGCGTCCAACTTCAGCCAGGTCACGATCTCGCGGTCCGTGAGTTCGAGCCCCGCGTCGGGCTCTGGGCTGATGGCTCAGAGCCTGGAGCCTGTTTCCGATTCTGTGTCTCCCTCTCTCTCTGCCCCTCGCCCGTTCATGCTCTGTCTCTCTCTGTCCCAAAAATAAATAAAAACGTTGAAAAAAAAATTTAAAAAAAAAAAAGAATATATACACAGTGTAGTCTATTTCTTCTGTCTCCTGGCCACCACTTTACCTAACACTAGAACCCAGCACTGTTAAATGTGTCTTCCAGAGGTATTTAGCATGTATAAATAAATACAAACAATCTCCCATTCCTGCACGCACATACACTTTAAAAAAAAAATTTATTTTTATTTGTTAAAAATGTTTATGTATATTGAGAGAGAGAGAGCTTACACACATACGAGCGGGGGAGGAGCAGAGAGAGAGGGAGAGAGAGAATCCCAAGCAGGCTCCACACTGTCAGCACAGAGCCCTACTCCAGGCTGGATACCATGAACCTCTAGATCATGACCTGAGCCGAAATCAAGAGTTGGACGCTTAACCAACTGAGCCACCCAGGAGCCCCCACACACATACACTTTTTACATAAATATACACTGTTCAGCCCCATGCTTTTTTCACTTAATAATATCTTGAAGATCATTCCACCTCAGAACATTAAGAGCTTCCTCATTCTTATAGCTGCATGGTATTACCTAATATGGATGTGTAGTAATTTATTTAGCCAGCATCTTATAGATCAATATGTAATTGATCTAAGTTGTTCTTTATCTTTGGCTATTTCAAACAACTCTATGCTGAGAAACTTTGCATGTATGTTATTTTGTACCTATCATTGGGGTAAAAGAGGGGCTCCTGGGTGGCTCAGTCAGTTAAGCATTGGGGTAAAAGATTATATCTGTAGGATAAATTCCTAGAAGAGGAGTTGCTGGTTTAATGGAGATATAAATGATACAGATATATATATGAAATACATATATATGTTGCTAACTTGCCCTTCATAATCATGAGACCAGCTTATACTCCCACTGGCAACATATGAGAATGCTCATTTTCCCACTCCTTTGATGACTCCATGTGCTATCGGCTTTATTTATCTTTGCCAATCTGATAGCTAAAAAATGGTTTCTCAGTATAGTCGGGGTTTTTTTTTTCCAATTTATCAGATGGAAACTTTTTTTACTCTGGTAAAATATACATTACATAAAATGTTCCATTGTAACCATTTTTAAGTATACAATGCAGTGACGTTAAGTACACTTACAGTGCTGTTTAACTGATGTGGAAATGTTGGGGTTTGCAGCAAATGGTCAAGAAAGAATTGAAGCATCTTCAGGGCAATAAGGTGGTTTTTATTAAAGCACAGGGACAGGACACGTGGGCAGAAAGAGCTGCACTAGGGTTGTGAAGAGCCCTTGACTATGTATCTTCAAGTTGGGAGGGGGTGAGGGGTAGAATAAGTCTCTAAGGAGTGTGGAAGCAAGGTTTCCAGGACCTTGAGGGGGCTAGCTCTTGTTAGGAGAAGGTAATTTATTATTGTTTAGTAAAAACTCAGTCTTGAGATCCTTCAGATGTGTATCAGTGGGCCATAAGCTTGGAGGATGATTGCCAACATATATCTCGGGGTGTTAGAGAGAAAGGAAGTTTCCAAAGGAATTTTTATATGTTAAAGAAGACTTACAGGATCCTGGAGGTCGGGCTAATGCTAAGCTAAGCCTTTTGCCCTTAGCAAAGTATTAGCATCCAGGCAGTTGAGTTCCTAGAGGAGGGTTGCTCGGCCTGTCTCAAGGACATGTCAATGGGCAGTAAGTAGTAAGGAAATTTTAATTTTTTTCCTTTTGCCTTTGTTTCCCACATCACAACCATCATCATACATTTCCAGAACTTTCTCATCAACCAAAACCAACTCTGTGCCCCTTAAACAGTATCTCTCCATACCTCCCTCCCCCTCACCGCAGACAATCGCTGTTCTGTTTCTATCTCTATGTTATTGCCTATTCCAGGTACCTCATGTAAGTGGAATCATACAATATTTGTCCTTTTGTTTCTGGCTTATTTCGCTTAGCATAATGTTTTCAAGGTCCAGTAGAGTTTTAATTTGCATTTTGCTGATTATGAATGAGGCTGAGCGTTTTTTCATATGTTTATGAGCCATTTCTATTTCCCATTAGAACTCTCTATTCATATCATTTGCTTATTTTCCTGTTGAATTATTGGTCATCATCTTATTGATCTGCAGGAACTATCATAAAGTAAAGAAATGAGCCCTTTGCCTGTGACATGAGTTACAGATATTTTTTCCGGTTCGATGTTTGCCTTTTGATATTGCTTTTATTGGTTTGCTGTAAAGAAATGTGTTTTTTTAATAGTTGTTTAACGTATTTATTTATTTTTGGGGGGGGCAGAGAGAGGGGGACAGAGGATCCCAAGCAGGCTCCACGTTGACAGCAGAGAACCTGATGTGGGGCTTGAACTCACAAACAGTGAGATCATGATCTGAACCAAAGTCAGACACTTAACTGACTGAGCCACCCAGGTGCCTCAAGAAATAATTTACGTACTCAAATTTATTAACCTTTTGTGACTTCTGGGTTTTGTGTCATAGTTACAAAGGGATTCCTCACTCCAACATCGCTTTAGATTTTTCCTATAGTTTCTTCTAGTGCTCTGAGAGCTTCATTTTTTACATTAAGGTTTTGATCCATTGAGAATTTGTCCTAATTAAAGGTTTATCATAAATAGAGGGCCAACTTTATTTCTCTTCCTACTTGTCACAATACTTTTATTGAATAATCCCTTTTTTTCCTCCAGTGATTTGAGATGCTACCTTTATGATAATTCTTAATCCTTGCCAATTTGGTGGTAGAAGGAAAGGAGCCCTGTGTGCTTTCATTTGCATATATTTTACTATCCACAAATAAATTAACTATTTGTTTTCTAAGAAATAAGTATCATTAGTGTTTCTTCTTTTGTGAATTTCTATTTGTGCCACTCACCCTTTGTTGTGTGCAGGATCGTGCTTGCAATATTTTCCTCCATTTTCATTTACCTTTAGGATTGTTTGTGGCTGAAGTGGTGTTTGATGCTGCTATCTTCAAAGTGCTTTGAATATTTATTTCCTCACTCGATCTTCACAGCTTTGCTCTGAGATAATTAAAAATGAAGCTGAAGCACAAAAAGATCCAGTAACTTTCCGAATTTCATACCATCTTTCATAGCAGAGCCCTTATCTGGAAGAAAGAAAAAAAAAAAAACCAAAACCTTTAGAAATGCTTGTTTTCTGGGTGCCTGGCTGGCTCAGTTGGTATAGCACATGACTATTGATCTCGGAGTCGTGTGTTGGAACCCCACATTGGGTGTAGAGATTTTTTTTTTTAATGCTATTTCCCATTTATACTTTTAACCGGTTCATTGTTTTGCAGGGAATATCACATTCAAGGCCTCACACTGCAGACATTTCACTGTGTTATGCCAATCGCTCTGCAGCCCTCTTCCACCTGGGTCAGCATGAAGTGAGTATCAGGGTGCATGGTGTGATTGGAGAGGATCTGGAGGGGGTACCCTGGAAGACTAGACTTTCTGCTCTGCTCCTACCTTAGAGCACTAAACCTAGGCCATGCTGCAGTCAGTTGAATTGGAAGAAAATTGGTATCCTCCCAAATTTATTCTTCCCCGATTCATTTTTTTCTCTCCTGATTCATTTTACCTATCACAGGTGATTATGTGGGGCAGTATTGGTTGACAAGAAAGAGTCATGGCACGTGGCACAGGGCCATGGACTATATCCAGTGGGTCAGCAGTTCTCAGTGTTGAGATCAGCAGTGAGATATGTTGCTAATAATACTTCGGGTTCCAAGTGTTTGCAAACAATTTACTTGTTTGTTTGTTTGTTTGTTTTTAATGAGTAGAGCATGTTCAAGATTATCCCTTCAATAATGCAGCTCACCCTTAATATGCCTTTTGAAAGGGCAAGTCCAAGTTGCGCTGAAATGCCTGTGTATGCCTAAGAGGAAGTGGGCTTTATATGGGCGACTTTCTTCTCATTCCCTAGTTGAGGTCTAAGGACAAGCTCTCAAACGTCATTTTGGCATGTCCTTTTTTGGAATACCACAGAAATGTAAAATATTCCCTATAATTAAGAACTTTTTGGGGGCTCCTGGGTGGCTCAGTCAATTGAGCGTCTGACTTCGGCGCAGGTCATGATCTCGCGGCTCATGAGTTCAAGCCCGGTGTCACGTTCTGTGCTGGCAGCACAGAGCCTGGAGCCTGCTTCGGATTCGGTGTCTCTGTCTCTCTCTGGCCCTCCCCTGCTCACTCTCTCTCTCTCACTCTTAAAAATAAGTAAACATTAAAAAAAATTTTTTTAAGAACTTTTTGAATACTCACAAGTTCATACCTATTGCCCTTTGAACTAAAAGAGACAAGCAAGAATTTAACTCCAGACCCTGAGCAAAAAAGTCCTGGACAATTGAGGACAACAATTGCAAGAACTTGTGTAATATGTAACCCTTCATAACTTTCCCTATATTGGTTATTTCTATTCCCTTCTTGCAGCAGTGATCATCATACATTGAACACATACGATGCCCCATGCATTCTTTTCAACCTTAGGTGTATTACCTTATTTCATCCTTAAAACAACCCTGTGAGGTTGTCCCTATTTTTCAGATGAGAACACCAAGACACTTAGAAATGAAGTTCCTTACACAGGGTCCCACAGCTGGTAAGAGGCAGTCAGTAGTAGAATGCGGATCTGTCTGACTTCTGTGTGTAAGACTTTTCTTCCTCAAAACAGGAATATTCAATAAGACAAACACAATATCCTCGGCAAGTATTACTTAATCACTCAAAACATCACACGGTAGAATATGATTTAAAGAAATTAGCACGTGGTTATAGTTGCTGCATCTGTAATAATCTTGTAAGTTTCCTGTAGATTTTTGTTACCATTTGCAATAGACACTGAAAGGAGGGACCAAGGGTCATTTGGGGATCTCCTTTCTGTTTGCAGATGTGTCTTAAAGACATCATGAGAGCGCAGATGCACGGGTATCCAGAGAGACTGCAACCCAAGATGATGTTGCGTAAGGCCGAATGTCTGGTGACCCTGGGGAGACGACAGGAGGCGAGCCAGACCATCAGTGATCTTGAAAGTAGCTTTGCTGCCAAACCAACCCTCGCAGCTGCCCAGTTTCAGATTCTGCAGACAAACCTCTGTCGTCTGAAAATGAAGGCACAAGAAAAGGAGAGTCTCACAGAAACCTTCCCGGCAGCTCTAACCAAAGCCTTGGAGGATATGGACCTAAAGGGAGAGAATGGACAAGTCCCCAGCGCATCGTCATCTGTCAGCTTACGCACAGACCCTTTAAGAGGCCGCTATTTGGTTGCCACAAAAGATATTCTCCCAGGAGAGCTCTTGGTGAAGGAGGACGCTTTTGTGAGCGTCCTTCACCCGGGAGAGATGCCACCGCTACGTCACCTAGAGAGCAAGTGGGATACCAGGGTTACCAACGGGGACCTCTACTGTCACCGATGTTTGGACCACACTTTGGCCACAGTTCCCTGTGATGGGTGCAGCTATGCCAAATACTGCAGCCATGACTGTATGCAGCAGGCCTGGGACCTGTACCATAGTGTGGAGTGTTCTCTAGGGGGGCTGCTTCTCACACTGGGTGTCTTCTGCCACATTGCCCTGAGGTCCACTCTCGTAGCTAGATTTGAGGATGCAAGCGAAGTCATAAGGAAGCTTTACGGTGAGATTAGGAACAGAGACACATGTTCACCTGAAAGAGAGACTCTGGTGCAAACACTCACTTGTGACCTGGGAGGGGAGAGTGAGAACAAAGGCAAAATGCTCGAGCCCCCAGTTCCAGGATGTGATCTGAATGGGAAATATGAAAGTAATTATAATGCCGTCTTCCACCTCCTGCCACATACTGGAAACCATAGCCCGGAGCACAGATTTCTCTGTGCTCTAAGTGTGTCTGCACTGTGCAGGCGACTTGAAGCAGCCAGTTGCTACAAGCCAGCGGCGTCTGTGCCTCCTGGGTCGGGTTCAGAGTTGGATGTCTGGGGAGTGGCCATGCTGAAACACGTGCTGCAGCTGCACTGTAACGCTCAGGCGATCACCACCATTCAGCACACAGGTAGGAGGGAAGCTGTTCTTGCCTTACGGTACTGTCCTTGATGTAGCTAATATCTGGGGAGAAAGAACTGTGAGTGGAAACGGCAGCCTTCAAATCAGCGGTCTGATGGGAAAACACCGCTGGCTACCTCGTGTTGTCGTGATTATGGCATTGAGAAGCTACGTGGCCTTAACAAATTATTTGATTCCACTCTGCCTCGGTTTTCTTATCTCTAAAATGGGTAGTTTATGGGTTTTTTTTTTTAAGTTTATTTATTCATTTGAAAAAGAGAGAGAGTAAGCACGAGCAGAGGAGGGGCAGAGACAGACACAGGACTCAAACTGAAAAACCGTGAGAGCATGACCTGAGCCGAAATCCAGAGTCGGACGCTTAACCGACTGAGCCACCCAGACACCCCACTAAAATGGCTAGTTTAATCCCACCTAACTTTACTGAGTTGTGAAGAATACCTTTGTAGTTTGTAAAAATACCTTAAAAACCCAATTGCTAAGGGGACTTTATTATGAAATAGTAATCAAAGAAGACTGCAGAAAGAAGGTCTATGGTTGAATTAGCATATCAGAATCTTATTCATGTGACTCAGCCACTCGGTCTGTTCCCTTTCCAATTGACAGATTTCCCCCAATCTTCTGTTTTAAATTTCCAAGAGAGCGATCTGGCCAAGCACAACTTTTCACACAATACTACCGTGAACTGTTGGTCCTTTGGTGCATGGCCAATAATCTAGGGGCCACCCCTAGACACAGACCAGCCTCACCCTGCTTGGCTGAAACATGTCCTATAGATAAGGCTATTTAAGGCAGATGGAGAGACTGGATGTGCCTCACAGTGACACTGTATTGACAACAGATACTATTAGAAAAGAGATGGTGTTTCCAGCATTTCTATCGTATGATCTCCATTTTAACAGATACTGTCTTTCAATTCAATTCTTTTGATCTTCTCATATTAGGTAATCTAGAATTTTGTCAACCTTTTGTATGCATGTTTTTATATTAAAGTTTAATTCAGCTGCCAAGTGTTATGATGTATAGGCATTTCAGTAGAGGTGTTTTGGAGGAAGACTCTCTTCCCCATCCTGAAGCACATGGAACATCCAAAAATAGCACTGGATTCATCCCATAATACTAGGAAATCCTATTGCAAGCTAGTCTCTGTTTTCTTCTCTGCTTTCTTTTGCTTCTTTGAGCCATTGCTACCTTCTAAAGTACATCTATCTGTTGAGTGTTTTTCCAGAATTTTGTTTTCCCTTGGGTACATTCCCTGGCATTTTAAAAAATACTATTTTCATTGAGTTCTGTTTTTGCGAATATAAAAATATAGTACAGGGGGCTTCCAGATTATAATGGCAGAAAGTTACCAACTCCTGATTTTATTGTGTCGTGCTCCTAAAGTACTTAATAGAACAGACAAAAAAGGTAGAAATGTCAGTAGCTCTAAGAACCGTAGAAACTCTTGTCTGGGTAGACAATGGCAGGCTGACTCCCGGAGCCGGAATGGCAGAGGAGTTTTCCATCCGCTTCCCTCCATGCCCTGTTCCGCACCATCAAACAATCTTAACCCAAATGTTTTGCTCCATGTGCATGACATCTCATTATAGTCAGGCTTTTATTTGTATAGCAAGTTTGGGGTAAAAATTTTCATAAGTTCAGAATAAGCTTTTGGGTAGCAACCAATTGAACCACCCAGGTGCCCCTATCTATGAGGTTCCATATTTTATGCATAATTTATTCTTATTTACATGATGTTTCAAAATAGAAATGCAAAAAATTCCAAAATCTTAACAGTAATCAATTCTGAAAGTGGAAATATGGGTGATTGCTACTTTCTTCTTTGAACTTCTTTTTTTTTTTTTTTTTTTCAACGTTTATTTATTTTTGGGACAGAGAGAGACAGAGCATGAACGGGGGAGGGGCAGAGAGAGAGGGAGACACAGAATCGGAAACAGGCTCCAGGCTCTGAGCCATCAGCCCAGAGCCCGACGTGGGGCTCGAACTCCCGGACAGCGAGATCGTGACCTGGCTGAAGTCGGACGCTTAACCGACTGTGCCACCCAGGCGCCCCCGAACTTCTTTATATGTGTGTGTGTGTGTGTATAAACTTCTTTATATATATATTATATACATATATTCTTTATATACATATAAAGATTATATGGGTTTTTTGTTTGTTTGTTTTTCCCTATGTAGGCTTCATCTATGCCTATCTATGAGGTTCTATATTTTATGCATAATTTATTCTTATTTACATGATGTTTAAAAATAGAAAAAAAAATGACTAAATGCAAAAAATTCCAAAATCTTAACAGTAATCAATTCTGAAAGTGGAAATATGGGTGATTGCTACTTTCTTCTTTGAACTTCTTTATGTGTGTGTGTGTGTGTGTGTATATATATATATATAAAGATTATATGGTTTTTTTGTTTGTTTGTTTTTCCCTATGTAGGCTTCATGCCTACCAACACGGGGCTTGAACTGATACCCTGAGATCAAGATCCGAGCTGAGATTCACCTAGGCACCCATGAAGTTTTTCTATATTTTTAAAATTAAAAACACTGATTCACACAGTAGTAACGTTATTCTAGTAAATTTAAAATGGATTGTATACTTCCTTATTATTCTCCGGGAGATTTTTTAAAAACAAGTTAACTGAGCAAAAAGATGATAAAGATGGTAAAATGAGTTTTTAAGTAATTATAAATGGGCTAAACTCTAAACGAATCTTTCAAAATGAGTAAAAATAATTTAGGGGCATCTGGGTGGCTCAGTCAGTCAAGCGTCTGACTTCGGCTGAGGTCATGATCTCGTGTTTTGTGAGTTCAAGCCCTGCGTCGGGCTCTGTGCTGACAGCTCAAAGTCTGGAACCTGCTTCAGATTCTGTGTCTCCCTCTCTCTCTGCCCCACCCCTGTTCATGCTCTGTCTCTCTTCATCTTTCAAAATTGAATAAATGTTAAACAAAAATTTTTTAATACAATAAAATAATAAGGCTCTAGAAGCCAAGATAACTACTGTACATAATATCAGTACATATTATCCATCAAAACTTGTGTCCTATAGACCAGGGTGATATGATGTGGGCCAGGAACCAATGGTCAAAAAAGAATTGAGACATTTTCAGCACAAAAAGGTGTGTTTTTGTTTTTGTTTTTGTTTTTAATTAAAGCATGGGATAGGACCCATGGGCTTAAAGAACTACACTGGGATTGTGAGGAGGGATTGATTATATACTACTTTTAAATTGATTGTATTACTTTTAAGTTAGAGATAAAGGAAGTGTCCGACAGGATTTTCCAATGTTAAAGGAAATTTACAGAATCCTGGAGGTCTGGCTATTATCACGCTAAGGCTGCTTTTTGCCTCTAGCAAAGCATTACCATTAGGCAGTCGTGGGCTCCTTGAGGATTGTCCTCCTCTGCCTGTCAATGGGCTGCAAGTTGTAAGGAAATGTAATTTTATCTACATTTCTTTTGCCTTTGTTCTCCTTACCTCAGGGCTCAGCAAACTTTTCCTGTAAAGGGGCAAATAGTAAATATTTTAGGCTTTGCAGGCCATCATGTCTCCTTTGCAGCCACACAGCTCTGTCGTCGTAGCACCAAAGCAGCAATTGACAATGCACATCTGAATGAGTATGGCTGGGTTCCAATAAAACTTTATAATGGACTCTGAAATTTGTAATTCTTATAACGTTTCACAACATGAGCATTATTCTTTTCATTTTTTTCCAACCACTTAAAAAGGTGAAGACGGTTCTCAGACCACAATCTGTATAAAAGCAAGCAGCAGACAGGATATGACGCACAGGTTATAGTTTACAGACCCCTGATATAAACAAAGAGTTGACAAATGTAATGACGAAATCTATTTAGAAAAAAAAAAAAAAAAAAAAGCCTGGGGGGTGCCCAGTTGGCTCAGTCAGTTAAGCATCCAACTAATGCTCAGGGCATGATCTCACGGTTCCTGAGTTCGAGCCTCCCATCAGGCTCTGTGTTGACAGCTCAGAGCCTGGAGCCTGGTTCAGATTCTGTGTGTCTTTCCCTCTCTGCCCCTCCCCTGCTCCCATTCTCTCTCTATCTGTCTCAAAAATAAATAAACATTAAAAAAAGAAAAGAAAAGAAAAAGCCCACAAAATTAGGAACAATGAATATAGCCAATAATATAATTTTTTTTTAACTTTAAGCAAATATTTAATATGATTTTAGACTATTAAACTTGAAAACATTAAGTAGAAAACTTTGTAGGGTTGCCTGGGCGGCCTCTAACTCTTGATCTCAGCTCAGGTCTTGATCTCATGGTCGTGATGTCAAGCCCTGCATTGGGCTCTGCGTTTGGTGTGGAGCCTACTTACAAAACAAAAGGAAGGGAAAACTTTGTAGAAAATATAAATTGCCTCGATTTTCTGAGGAGAACACTTCAAAAGTCCAGTGATTGTGGAAGAAATTGAAAAAGATTATGAAAATATTTCCATAAAAACAAGCCAGACCAACTCTTTTCCAGATAAGTTCTTCAAAATTTTTAAGGACCATATTTAGGCCACTTTTTTTTTTGTTTGTTTTGTTTTTTTTAATTTTAGAGAGCGAGTGTGTGCACAGGCTGTGGAGGAAGGTTGGGGGGAGAGAGAGAGAAAGAGAAAATCTTAAGCAGGCTCCACGCTCAGCACAGAGCCCAAGAAGGGAGCTAGATCCCACCACCTTGGGATCGTGACCTGAGCTGAAATCAAGACTGGCACACTCAGTCGACTGAGCCAGCCAGTCACCCCTAGCCACGATTTTTTTTTTTAAATAAAGAAAGCAAAGAAAAAATGATCTTCTAAGGAAAAGATCATTTTTATATACTATAAAGTGTTCCAGGGCATGGGGGAATCTGGAACCCTTTCCCACTCATTTTGTAAAGCCAAGAAGAAAAACTATAGACTAGTCTCACTTGTGAATATAGCTGTTAGAACCCTGAAAAAAATCACTGCCATATCACATCCAGTAGTTTACTGACGGAACAGTACTATAAGACCAAGTAGGCTTTCTTCCAGAAATGCAAGGATATTTTAATTTAGAGGGATGTACAAGAAGGCTGTGTAAATGCAGAGACAGGCCATATTCTTAGATGGAAAGACAGAAAACTAAACATGGCAGTTCCCCCACATTCCCCAAATCAGCGTAATGCAATTTCACACAAAATTACAACTGGATTTTTCCTGGAATTTGACAGTGATTCTAAAGTTCATCTCGAATAAGCGATGAGAATGGCCTTTTTGTAAGAGTACCGAACTCTTTTACTGGGTCCTTCCGAGCAAGCTAAGGCAGCAGCTGGGGTGAGGCCCTCCCTTCCTGCACAGAGCAGCACGTCCTGCAGCGTCTGCTTGGCACTCGCCCACCCAGGACCTCGGTGTCCGAGCTGGCCTGCATCTCCCCTGCCCTCAGCCTGTATGACCTGACCTAGTGGTGGTCAGGAAGGCTAAGGTCAATGCCCCCATTAGAGCAGAGGGTCCTTTGAGAAGTTGGAGCTGATGGACCCGCCCCAGCAGCTGGCGTTGCACCCACAGGAGGTCCTGCCCCGCCACCACTGCTGTCCATCTGAAGAGAAGGAGGTGGAAGCAAAGAAAGAAGAGCCTGAGGAGACTGGGGGCGCCTGGGTGGCTCAGTTGATTAAGTGTCCGACTTTGGCTCGGGTTCAGATCCTCTGTCCCCCTCTCTCTGCCCCTCCCCCACTCATTCACTCTCACTCTCGCTCTCACTCTCGCTCTCGCTCTCTTTCTCTCTCTCAAAAATAAATCAACATTTTAAAAAAAGAAGAATCAGAGGATTCTGATGATCATGTGGATGTAGTTGGTCTTTTTTGACTAAACCTCTTCTGTAACCTGTTTAATAAAATCTGAACTCTTAAGAAGAAGAATACATACATACATACATACATACATACATACATACATACATACTGAAAGGGCTTGGTACTGATATGATAGCCCCCCTAAAAAAGTATTAAATTATTTCTCTGAATCATTAAGTTTAAATAGTGAAGCATTAAACCATAAAATATCTCAAAAAAGATAAGTGAACACTTATATGGTCTTGGGGTGAGAGAAGCTTTTTAAAGCATTGGTATCCAATTTTGATAATTAAAAGATAGCTAGATTTAACCTAAATACCAAATATCAAAAACACCAGAATCAATAAAGAAGATAGAGAATGGAGGTGAAAGAGGTCCTTGAAGGGATGAAAATATGGGACTGGAGGCAACAGACCTGAGTTTCCATTCTGCTAAATCTAACCACTAACTTTCCATATGAACTTAGATTATTTAACCTCTCTGTGTCTCACTCAGTATTATTATATTTTTAATTCCAGTGTAGTTAACACACAGTTCTGTATTCATCTCAGGTGTACAACAGTGTGATTCAACAATTGTACACGTTACTCAATGCTCATGAAGACAGGTGCACTCTTAATCTAATCCCCATCACCTATTTCCCCCATCCCCCCCCCCCACCTCCCTTCAGGTAACTATCAGTTCTGTATAGTTAAGAGTTGGTTTCTTGGTTTGTCTCTTTTTTTTCCTTTGTCCGTTTGTTTTGTTTCTTTTTCTTTTTTTTAATCTCTTTTTAAAGGTTATTTAATTTATTTTGAGAGAGAGAGAGAGAGAGAGAGAAGGTATAAATAAGGGAGGGCCAGAGAGAGCGGGGGAGAGAGAGAGATAGAAAGAGAATCCCAAGCAGGCTCCGCACTGAGGCACGGAGCCTGACGCAGGGCTCAGACCCACAAATCTGAGCCAAAACCAAGAGTTGGACGCTTAACCAACTGAGCTGCCCAGGCTCCTCACATTTGTTCTGTTTCTTAAATTCCACAGGCGAGTGAAATCATACATTTTTCTTTCTCTGACTGGCATACTTCGCGTAGCATTATACTTTCTAGCTCCATCTATGTTGTTGGATATGGCAAGACATCATTCTTTTTTATGGCTGAATAGTATTCCATTGTGTGTGTGTGTGTGTGTGTGTGTGTGTGTGTGTGTACACATACACACCACTTCTTTATCCATTCATCTATCCATAGACACTTGGACTGCTTCCATAGTTTGGCTATTATAAATAATGTTGCAATAAACATAGGGGTGCATATATCCCTTCGAATTGGTGTTTTCTGTTTTTAAAAACCTTTTTTAAACTTTTTTTTAAAAGTTTATTAATTTGAGGGGCTCCTGGGTGGCTCAGTTGGTTGAGCATCCGACTTCAGCTCAGGTCATGATCTCACAGTTCATGGGTTCAAGCCCCTCATCGGGCTCTGTGCTGACAGCTAAGAGCCTGGAGCCTGTTTCGGATTCTGTGTCTCCCTCGTTTTCTACCCCTCTCCAACTCATGCTCTGTCTCTGTCTCTAAAAAATGAATAAACCTTAAAAAAATTTTTTTTAAAGTTTATTAATTTGAGAGAGAGAAAGAGAGAGAGAGAAAGAGAATGGGGGAGGGACAGAGACAGGGAGAGAGAGAGAATCCCAAGCTGGCTCCTCTTGTCAGCACAGAGCCTGATGTGGGGCTCAATCCCACGAACTGTGAGATTGTGAGCTGAGATCAAGAGTCGGGGACACATAACCAACTGAGCCATCCAGACGCCCCGACTTAGTGCTTTCATATTCCTTGGGTAGTACAATTACTGGATCATAGGATAGTTCTATTTTTAACTTTTTGAGGAACCTCCCAACTGTCTTGCACAGTGGTTGCACCAGTTTGCATTCCCCCCAACAGTGCACGAGGATTCCTTTTTCTCTACAACCTCACCAACACTTGTTGATCCTTGAGTTTTTCATTTTAGCCATTGTGGCAGGTGTAAGGTTTTGATTTGCATTTCCCTCAATGACGAGTGATGTTGAGCATCTTTTCATGTGTCGGTTAGCCTTCCATATGTCTTCTTTAGAGAAATCTCTATTCTTCTCCCCATTTTTTACTTGGATTTTTTGTTTGGGGTGTTGAGTTATATCAGTTCTTTATATATTTTGGATACTAACCCTTATCAGATCTGTGATTTGCAGATATCTGCTCCCATTCAGTGGGTTGCCTTTTAGTTTTGTTGGTTGTTTTCTTTTGTTGTGCCAAAGCTTTTTATTTTGCTTTTGTTCCCCTTACCTCAGGAGACATATCTAGAAAGATATGTCAGAGAAATTTCACCCAGTATTCTTGTTTTTTTTTAATGTTTATTTATTTTATTAAATGTTTATTTATTTTTGAAAGAGAGAGCACAAGCAGGGGAGGGACAGAGAGACAGCCAGACAGACAGACAGAATCTGAAGCAGGCTCCAGGCTCCAAGCTGTCAGCGTAGAGCCCGACACAGGGCTCGAACTCAGGAACCGCGAGATCATGACCTCAGCTGAGGTCAGACGCTTAACCAACTGAGCCACCCAGGCGCCCCTCACTCAGTATTCTTATATGGATAATGAGAGGGCTGGGTGAACCTCCAGGCCTCTGGGGAGGACTGTTTGCAAAGACGACCCCAACAATTTTGCCCATCCCTGTGTTTGCCCCTTTACCACTTGACATTAGTTTTTCTCCGATCAAGAGGTAGAGTCTGTTTCCTGTGCCCTTGAATCTGGGCCAGCCCTGTAACTTACTTTGACCCATGGGATGCAGTAGAAGTGACATTATGTGACTTTTGAGTCTAAGCTTTAAGGTGCCTTGTAGCTTCCGTGTCATTTTCTTGGAATAATTGTGTAGCCACATAAACAAGCCTAGGCTAGCCTTCTTGCGGGTAAAAGACTGTGCCAGACGAATGCAATCATGTGAGTAATCCGGGGCAAGACCAGCAGAAAAAAGTGTTCAGGTAAACTCTGGGCAAAGTTGCTGGCACACAGCACTATAAGCAAATGAAATAGTTGTTATTTTAACAGCAAACCACCCCCAGGAAGGGAAAAAAAAAAAAAACATAAACAAAACTAAAATGTGCATGACAAAATGAGAGAGTGTATCTAACAACTGTGCAAATCTTAAAATCAAATCTTTAGGAATCAGTCTTTAAAAATATGCATAGTGGTGGGACGCCTGGGTGACTCAGTTAAGCTTCTGACTCTTGATTTCTGCTCAGGTCATGATTTCACGGTTCGTGAGCTTGAGTCCTGAGCCAGGCTCTGCACTGACAGGAGCCTCCTTGAAATTCTCTCTCTCTCTGCCCCTCCCCTGCTTGTGCATGCTCTCTCTTTCTCTCTCAGAAATAAACATTTTCTAATAAATATACATTAAAAAATAAATAATAAAATAATAAAAATAAATTTATGTCTCTATTGTAATTAAAACTGGATACCATTTTTTTTCCCTGTCAGATTGGCAAAGTTGCTTTGTTGGGTTTGGGGGATTTGTTTGTTTGTTTGTTTTAACTGTGATAAGGATTTTAGGTTAGAGTATAAAGAAATGGCCATGATATGTTAAGTGAAAAGAAGTAGCCGATAAATCGCTATGTGTACCACGTGGCCAATGACACGAAAAATTTCATGCATGAGGCTAGAAAGAGGACTACAAGAAAATGCCTCTGCCTGGTAGGCTTATAGATGATTTATTTTCTCTACAATTTTCACTTTGTAATTTCTTTCTGACTACCATGTGTTCCTTTTGTAATGTTGATTAGTTTTCTAAATAACAAAAATAATTCAAACAATGGGAACTTTATTTGTATGAGCATTTGTCTCTCTGATTTTGAGAGACAGAACTCAAGAGGGGCAGAGAGAGAGAGAGAGAGAGAGAGAGAGAGAGAGAGAGGAGGAATCCCAAGCAGGCTCCGTGCTGTTGGTGCAGAGCCCGAGACCTGAGCCAAAATCAAGGGTCGGACACTTAAGGGACTGAGCCACCCAGGCGCCCCGTATGAACATTTTTAAGACACTTGATACATATTGGGAATTTGCCCTCCAGGAAAGTTGTACCAGTTACCAGCCTACCAGTGATGTTCACTTTCATTTTTGAATCCAACTGATTTTGTTTTAGTCTGCTCATATTTCTAATCTTGTTATATCCCTTTTTATTATTTCTTTGGGGTTCTGACACCTCTCAGTTTAGTGTTCTCGTTGAATTTCATTAGCAGCTCTTTCATTAGTAGCACAGAAGGATTAAAGTGTTAACTAGGATAGACTTTGACCAAAACCTATGAAAAGTATGTTATTATCTTTGTATGAATCCTATTTAATCAAAGTTCATCAGAAACCTCTCTTTGGTACTTATCTTAAGGCACAGAACTGGCCACAGATGATATTCTAGACCCTGATATGTGTGCTTCTATCTCAGTGGGAATGGCAGATTCCAGAGGTATCTGGATTCATCACAAGGCTTAACGAGGTTCCATGCAGGTTCAGATTAATTCACTGCCCTTTGCTTTCACTCTTCAACAACCAAGGAATCTACCTCCAGTTTGGATCCTTGATTATCTGTGTGCTATACACACAAATTTCTTTTGTTATAAAATACCTACCGGAATAGGTATAGTCTGGAAGTCTGGAACAAATCTCTTTTTCTGTACTTGAACCCCATTGTAAATGCACTAGGGATATTACTAAGGTACACTTTTGGTAAAATAAAGAATCACTCCCTCTTTTGTTTTCGTTTTCGTTTTGTGCACAAATGTCACATATTAAATTTGGTTGATAAGGTACATATATATTCTCACTTTCCATTATCTCTCCTAGCAGATGACTAATGTAAAATATTGGGTAATTTTTTTAAATCAATACTTCATTTTTAGAAATAATTAGAGGGAGACTCAACTCCGACATAAATATTCACCCCACTCAGTTCCTGGACCTACTTATGTTAGAGGATAATCTATAAATAATTCACAAAGCTGCCATTACTCACCGTATTGTGATAATTTTTTCTGGGAAAATTTTAACAACTGTGCTAATATAGCCTGCCAGTTATCAGTAGTTGGGAATGCAAGTCAACTTTTAATTATGCAGAGGCTGATTATTCAGACAACAAACTGTTCGTGCCCTGTACTGCTCCTTCTCGCTGCCTACCCTTTAGCATTTTTACTGCTCATTAGCACATATACCAGAAGGTAGGCATTGGCCAGGGGGAAAAGGAAGGGAAACTAAAATCTGCTAAATACTGAAGACAAGCTCTGATGAAAGATTTCAATACAATTTGTAGAACTGGTGACTAAAATTGAGTCATTTAGATTCCCTGCGAATTTTATTTACTTGTTCTTTTCTTGCCCTCCATAGCAACAGATAATAGGATTGTCTGCAGAGAGACAACATTATTCCTATATTTAACGTCTTCCTCTCTAAGACATTTTCACATGATGGATCATGATATTTTCTTTATTCATCACATTTGCACCTAGACCGCTTCATTTCTTCGGCAACTGGTGTGTTGGGATTCCTGGCATAGGCCATGATACCTCAATTAGCCGATGGTTTTTCAGGTTTCCAGAAAACTGAAGGTTTCCCTTGAAGTACCAGCAGCTTTCATATTTCAGCCGGTTTCATTGAGAATACGATTTCCTCACGCTTACACCAAGGCCACTGAACACAATTTAAGCCTTTCTGGATGCCCAGGGTCATCTGCCTTTGCACACATATTCCCGAGCCGTGCATGGCTATTACAAAACCCATGTCGGTATGCCGTCAGTCTAGGAACCTCTGGTTAAGGGAAGTGTTACACCAGTAGTAAAACTTGAATGGTACTAGTGTTTTTGTTTGCCCTCGGGCTGTTATTCTTATATAAGTTTTCTACCTCCCTCTCCTGTCTGTCACCTGTCTGTCTCCTTTGCCGTTGTCATAAAACCTGCCTCTTATTAGTTCTCTGTTTCTGGGCTGCTGTGGGCTGAGAAACTGAATAACTAAGGCAGCTATAACTGTGGCTAAAATAAGAGCAAATAGGACCACATGAGAGCATAAAGAACTCATCTATGAGTATCAGTCGCGAGCTTTGGTGCAGAAATAGCCTCCCCGCTTAGAGGCCTTTTCCTTCCTTCCTAATTTTCAATCACATAGTTAAATTGCTGGCTAATTGTGCTTCAAAGAAGAGATCGTGTGGGACATGTGACTGTCTTGAATTAGAGCTTTTCCAGAGAGGTTTTTTCAGTGACTGATTTCCCATAAAGTTGGGACAGAGGGCAGAACGAATAGGTAAGCATAAGGAACATGATTTTTTTAAATATATTATCACCTGTCTAGTTTGGGATAGTGATCAGGTGACTTGTTCTATTAACTAACCAGAGACCGGTTAAACAAAAGCGGCATCGACTATAAAAGTCTTTGGGAAATCATCTCACCAGGCACTCTGGTTTCTGTGTCCTGGTGAACATTATGAAACTGTCTACCTAGAAGGCTCCCGGCTGATAATTCCTTTTTTATTCTTTTTGTTTTTAATAAGTTCTAATCTTTGGGGGCGCCTGGGTGGCTCAGTCAGTTGAGCATCTGACTTCGGCTCAGGTCATGATCTCGCGGTTTGTGAGTTTGAGCCCCGCATCGCGCTCTGTGCTGACAGCTGGGAGCCTGGAGCCTGCTTCAGATTCTGTGTCTCCCCCTCTCTCTGCCCCTCCCCTGCTCATGCTCTGTCTCTCCTTCTCTCTCTGTCAAAAATAAACATTAAAAAAAAAAATAAGTTCTAATCTTTGGATTTTTCTGGTATCAAGACGCAATGGTTGGGTTCCGGGATTCAGTGGACTTTTCATGTGTTCGTTTGCTTTGCTTCCTGAGGACGAGAGTTTGCTGTGAGTCATGTTTCATCTGATATGTATCAGATCCGGCTATGGAGCTATGACTCAGACGGGGCTTCAGGCCCAGTTGCCCAGCTCATCTTCTGAGGAATCGACAGTGAGGCCAAGACTACTGTCCTGACACATTTTTCCTTTCCTCTTGCTCTTTCAGGATCTAAAGAGAACAGCGTGACCAACAGCAGGCAGGTCCGCCTTGCCACGGGCATCTTCCCTGTCATCAGCCTCCTGAACCATTCCTGCAGCCCCAACACCAGCGTGTCCTTCATTAGCACCATCGCCACCGTTCGGGCATCACAGCAGATTGGAAAAGGGCAAGAGATTCTCCACTGCTATGGTGAGCCCTCCCTGCCTCGCCACTGTCCATGTTTCTCTGGCAGGAAAGGACAGGGTGAATCAGAATGGGCAAACCAATGGACAGGTGAAGGCAGTGCATACTTGGGCCAGAAAAAGAAAAGGCCTCCTGGCCTCCTTCCTTGGCCCTATTGTGTCTAAGCTATCACGTATCTCACTGCTTAATCCCATAAACTTTCTCTGCCAAAAATGGGCTCAGAATAACTTTTTGGGTTTTTTTCCTTCCTATCCTTCCAACTTGGAAGCTTCTTTCTTTCTTTCTTTTTTTAATTAAATATTTTTTAACATTTATTTATTTTTGAGAGACAGAATGCATGCAAGCGGGGGAGGGACAGAGAGAGGAGACAGAATCTGAAGCAGGCTCCAGGCTCTGTCTGATATTTCCACACAGAGCCCGACTCGGGGCTCGAACCCACGAACTGTGAGATCATGACCTGAGCTGAAGTCAGACACTCAACTGATTGAGCCACCCAGGCACCCCAGAAGCTCATTTCTATATCTAGTTCCACAAATGTTTGAGTAAAAGGCATCTGTCACATGATGAATAATTGACCGGATCCTCTGCTAAGCTGAAGGGTTTTGGTTTTTTTTTTTGCATTTTTATTTTATTTTAAAGTTTGTTCATTTATTTTGAGAGAACGAGAGAGTGCAAGCAGGAAAGGGGCAGAGAGAGGGACAGACAGAATCCCAAGCAGGCTCCGTGCTGCACTGTCAATGCAGAGCCCAGTGCGGTGCTTGAACTCACAAACCCATGAGATCATGACCTGAGCCGAGATGAAGAGTCAGATGCTTAACTGACTGAGCCACTCAGACGCCCCTAAACTGAAGTTTTTTGAGTTTAGTGCTTAACTCCCTCTTGCCTTCACTATTGGCCACATGTGGTCTCTCTGCAGGGCCTCACCAGAGCAGGATGCGTGCTGCTGAAAGGCAACAGAAGCTGAGATCACAGTATTTCTTTGACTGCAGTTGCTCAGCTTGTCAGAACGAGAAGCACTCAGCTGCCACAGGGCCCCGGTGGGAGGCGTTCTGCTGTAGGAGCTGCGGGGCGCTCATGCAGGTAAGTCTCTCTTCTTGCTTCTCTACTTTGGCTGGAGGTCAGTCATCCAGCCCAGAGGCCATCAATCTTCAAGAGAAGCCTGGAGGCTTCTCAGGGGAGGCTGAGAGCAAGTCTCTTCCCCTTCAGCTCATCTTCCCCGCACACTGGTTACCCCTCCACAGGAACCACAGGAAACATTGGATTTAGTAATCTGTATCTTGTAAATAACAGAAAATCCCACCTAAACTGGTGTGAGGGAGAGGGAAGGGGGGGGGAAAAAGACTGGGCATGTATTTGCTCAATAAATCACTAAAACGTCCCAGGATGGGGGTACTTCAGATAACAACTGGATCCAGGGACTCAGATAATGTCACCAAGACCGATTTCTCTCTCTCCCTCCCTCCTTCCCTCAGCTCCACTTTCTCAGCGAGGCGATCCTCGGACAGACTTCCCTCTGGTGGTGGTGGCGAGATAGCTACCGGCAGTTCCAACCTCACATCCTCCTGGTCCGGGAGGATAAAGACACGCGCTCCTCTCACAGCAGTATAGGCCAAAATTGTGCTTCATTTCATTGGCCCGATCCCTGTGGCTGGTGGAAAATCAGTCACATAGTTTTCCTCTAGCCATTTGGCCCAGAGGAATGGGTCAGATTGGAGCCACATGACCACCCCCTCAGCCACGGGGTCCTGAGTGGGGGAGGGTAGGAGAGGATCCTCAGGAGAAATCACGTTGCTATTGCCAAATGAGGGTGTAGATACTGGCATTTATTTTTTTTTATTAAAAAAAATTTATTTAATGTTTATTTTTGAGAGAGAGAGAGAGACAGAGCACGAGCAGAGGAGGGGCAGAGAGAGAGAGGGAGACAGAATCTAAAGCAGACTCCAAGCCCTGAGCTGTCAGCACAGAGCCCAGCGCGGGGCTCGAACCCATGAACCGCGAGATCATGACCTGAGCTGAAGTCGGACGCTTAACCGACTAAGCCACCCAGGGGCCCCGATACTGGCATTTAAAAACCAGCAAACGTTCACCTCGGAGATTTTCTCCTCTGCCAGAGGACACAGTATTCTTAGGGGAACCGTAAGTGTAATGTAGAGCTGGTTGTGTTGGAAAGCTGAAGTTACAAACCCAAGGTCACCTGGCACCTCTTCCTTTGGTTTTCTTATGGCTTTTGCTTTTTTAAAATTGAAGTATAGTTGACACACAATGTCACATTAATTTCAGATGCACAACAAAGTGATTCAACAACCCTGTACTCTTTTTATTTTATTTTTTAATTTGAGAGAGAAAGAGCCGGGGAGAGGGGCAGAGGGAGAGAAAGAGAGAATCCCAAGCAGACTCCACACTCAGCACAGAGCCCAATGCAGGGCTTGATTCATCCCATGACCCTGGGTTGTGGGAACATGACCTAAGCCACAATCAAGAGTCAGACACTCAACTGACTGAACCACTCAGACACCCCCTTTAAAAAAAAAAAAAAAGGCTTCACGCCCAGCACTGAGCCCCACATGGGGCTTGAACTCACAACCCTGAGATCAAGACCTCAGCTGAGATCAAGAGTCCGATGCTTAAACAGCTGAGCCACCCAGATGCCCCCAACAACTCTGTACTCATATGGCCTTTTCATAACCACTAGGAATGTGTCTGTCATCCAAAGCTCTGACCCTAAAGAGAGATAAGAAAGGAGTCTAGAGATGGGAAGAAACTGTGAATTGTAATACCAGTTTAATTTTGGTTGCAAAAATTAAATCTTAGGGTGGGATCATCTACTGCTTTCAGTAGAGTTACTGCTGTCAAACCGAAGTGAGTCAGGCTTTGGTCATGGTGTATTATTGCCGACATCTCTTTGGGGTCAGAAGCTGTGGAGTGACCCTATAATGTAAGGCACATGCAGTGTTGCTAACCGACTGTGGTACAGGAACAAAGACAAAACTGACTTCCACAGGGAGACGATGTACTGATCTGTGGCAGCACGTCCTGTACGGAGTCAGTCAGCAGAGATCACCTCATCTCTCGGTTACAGGACCTTCAACAGCAGGTTGGGATGGCCCGGAAGCTTCTCAGAAATGATGAACCAGGTGAGACTGGCTCCCTGCTTTGGTCCTCCAGCCCCTTCCTTTTTATTCGTTCTGAGATCACCTTGGACTCAAGGAGACTCAGTGATGATGGAAGAATTACATTTAATTATCCCCATGCCAGCCACAAGATGGCTATGCAGGCCAATGAGACCAAACCCTAACCAGCTGAATTTGTGTGGTGTCCTTGAAAAAGGGCCAGAGGATTTAAGCTGTTGTTCTCTTGTGCATCAGAGAGCTAAGTTAAAATACCCCCATGATAACTAAAGGGTTATCTCTGACACCCATGATCTTTGTGCATATCCAGAAGTTCAGTGGATTTATTTTTAATTCCAGGGCCTAATGACTTAATTTTCTAAAGAGATTCTCTGCTCTCATCAGAGCCTCATCTCTTGTAGAGAGTAGTGGAGCGTGTGTCCAATGGATGGAAGTATCCTGCTTTCTTCAGAGAGACGGTTGTAGAATTCCACATCACCCTTGCAAACTCTGCCTTCGAACTTGATGTCATAGGAATTTATTTACTGAACTTTGTGGAAGCTGACCTTTAACCTAGATTTCAGTGTCAAGAGAAATCATGGTCATAAGTGGAATCTAGGCCACTGAAGTTGGAAACCCAGAGTAAATGTGGAGAGGCCTCACCTAGCACCTTTTTCTATAGAAAGAGAAAACATAAGAGAACCAACAGCTTTACTGGAACAAACATTGTGGGTTGGTCACAACCGAAGGAGACAAAGTAGGGTTTCCACATTCAACCCAGCCAATATAGAACTTAAGAGCTGGGTTCACATTTCCAGGACTGGGTTTGTGTGGTAATGAGGCCACTTTCCTTTGCATTGATAGAGCGAGCCATTCAGCTATTGTTGGGGTGCCAGCGTGATGCCCAGAGCTTCCTGTCAGGAGAACACAGTCTGGTGGGAGAAATGGAGGATGACTTGGCCCAGGCCTATGCCGCCTTAGGTATGCCTTGTGTCTTCATTTTCTGTTCTGAGGAACAAGTTTGCCTTGTATGTTTGGTCATGACCCTAGCCTACCTCTTAGCCTTCAGCTAAAGCTGTTCTCCCTCCTACTGAGCTTTCCACACCCTGAAAACATTCATCCACAGTTGACTGTGATTCTCTCCTGGAACCAGATTTTTGTGTCTCTGCAGGGGACTGGCAAAAGTCAGCTACCCATCTACAGAAGAGTCTCCAAGTGGTTGAGGTTCGCCATGGGCCGTCCAGTGTTGAAATGGGCCATGAGCTCTTCAAACTGGCCCAACTCTTCTTCAACGGGTAAGTCTTTCTCTTTTTTCCTGACACTTTCCAGGCCACTCCCTGTCTTTCATTAGGTTCTTCTGTCCTTTACCTTTTTTCTGTGGTGCCGTCAAGCATGTTGAAACTTCTTCGTTTCCCCTTTAGGAGAGATCCTTTCCTTCTGTTTTGTGGAAAAATGGAAGCTTTAGAATCTCCTCTTGAGAGATATGGGGAAAGCTCTTAGCTCTGAAAGGAGATTCCTAGGGAGAAGTTGCCAAGCAGTCCCCCCACCTGCATGTGGCCCCTCTTCTCAGTCCTTGGGTTCCTCACACCTCTCTCACTGCCCTCACTCTCGCAACTTCAAGTCCAGGAGCTCTTCCTCCTCCCTATCCTGTTCCTCTTAAAGCAGCTCTTCTCAACCGGGAGTAATTTTGCCCCCAGGAGATGTCTGGCAATGTCTGGAGACAGTTGGTTGTCACAATTCAGGGTAGAGACCAGAGATGCTGTTACCACAGCTAAGAATTGTCCAGCCCAAAATGCCGATAGTGTCAAGGTTGAGAAACCCTGCTTTGGAGGTTTCACGGAAGGAGCAGTAGGGCTGATGTCATCTACCTTTGCGGCTGAGATCACTGGGAGGCCCTATTTCTAGATGGAATACTTAATTCCAGCCTTGCTAAAGCTGCCATCAGTGCACCCTGCTGAGGCAGTGTTTGAAGCTTGATCCTAAGATTACGAATGGTTTGTGGATCTGATACCCAAGACACAGAGGTCACCCATTTGGTCAGAGAGAGAGAGAGAGAGAGAGAACAGGGCTACAGAGGCAGGTCAGGGATGGACTTGGTTACCTGGAGACGAAGGCTCCTGAGTAAACCGTGGCATAAACACCAGATTAACACTTTGAGATTTTCCCATTTCTCAGGACCTTGGAACCTTCATGCTTTTTCTGATAACTTTGTTTTCAATCTCTGCCTTGCCGTGTGTTCATGAAAGTCTCTCACCAACCCTTCCAGACTGTAAGATCCTTGAGGACAAATTGACCTTCTATAACTTTGTATTTTTCACAGGGTGCGAGTAGACCCTTGATTAAAGTTTGCTTGGTTGAATGGGTGGATTTACTCCTTTTACCTCCCGTGGTTCAGGTTTGCAATACCAGAGGCGCTGAATACAATACAAAAGGCAGAAAAGGTTCTGATGGTGCACTATGGCCCTTGGAATGATGAGATCCAGGAGCTACAAAAGATGAAATCTTGCTTATTGGACTTACCCCCCATCCCTGCAGGGCCTTCTGTGCAGGGTCCAAATGTTTTCTTCCAATAGTTAACTACCCTCCCATAAAAACTCCCAGTTCCCAGAAAAGACTTAAAACTAGTGTCTGGAGAGTCTAAGCACTTTAAAAGGATTTTAGCTCATCTGCAGGCATCTGGAAGTTAGCCTGGGGTTTTGGCTAGACTCCACCTCACTAAATGATGATAGTCTGTTTCCCTGGAACATTCCTATGGTTTCTAGTAGTAATGAAATGTTATGTACCACTCCAGTGGGAACTTAAGCTCTTGGTAGTTGGTAGTTGTATTGTAATTGAAAAATAATTATAAAGCAAGAAATCACCGAGGCTCCTTACCTCTATCTAGAGTCACCATTTCCTGTATGATATCTAGCTTTCTCGAATCCTTTGTTAAAACTGGTACAGTGTAAATTGTAAATAGAGAAATAAATATGGGGCCACTTTACTGTTGATCAGTTTCTTCCTGTCCTTATTATCTGCCTCTCATTCTATGCTCATGGCAGACTCGCTGACCAAACACTAATAAAATCGAGCTTATAGTAATGACATGCGCGCCTCCATTCTCAGTTGTGTTTATTAGCAAGCCTGAAAAGAGACTCCTTTCTACCAGACCTCCCCAAGCTGGTAAATACAGACTGCATATGTACTGAGACATTGGGGGCGGGGGGGCTTCAAATGATGCTGAGGGTACAGGCGTTGCTGCTTGTGGTTTCAAACTTGAGGGACAAAAGGTAGGGATGACGGCTCTTTTCTACCTGGATAGGTAGCAATATTCTAGATTCCATCCTGTTCAGGAGGCTAGGAGACTCTGTTCTGAGCCCTGGTTGCTATATAGCACCATCGGTGACCAAGTGGTTTCGATGAGTTAGTGGAAAAGAATGTCAGGTCCACAGTGCTTTGAGAGCTTGCCCACCCTGGCCATGACCAGGAAGTGTCCATTGCTTGCCTCAGCATTATAATCTGGAAACGATTAGCCCTGAAGATGTCTGGCAGTAGCTTTTCAGGAAGCTGTTTAAATTTTTTTTTTTAATTTTTTAAATGTTTATTTATTTTTGAGAGAGAGAGAGACAGAACGTGAGTGGGCAAGAGGCAGAGAGAGAGGGAGACACAGAATCTGAAGCACGCTCCAGCCTCTGAGCTGTCAGCACAGAGCCCGACGCAGGGCTTGAACTCATGAACCATGAGATCGTGACCTAAGCTTCAGCTTAGGTCTTAACTAATTGAGCCACCCAGGCACCCCAGGAAGCTGAGTGTTTAGAACACAGTTTGCATTCAAACATTTGAATGAAGGTCAGGCAGAATCTCATTTATCCAAATTCTCTCTACTAATTCACTGTGGCAAGACAGTGGCCAGTTAGGTTTTTGTTGTTGTTTGTTTGTTTGTTTCATAGAGATAAATTTTTCTTCTTGAAAATTTAGTCCTGAGGACAGTTCTGTATTCTGTTCCAAACACTTGACATGTCTCATGTTCCTAAAAAAAGGTCCTGTTATACTGTGTAAAATAGACATACTCCCCGAAAAAGAATACATTTAGAATTTTTCACATATCAGGTCCCATTTTAGGTGTACTTGGGAGCTCTCTTTAAATGCTTTATGAAATATTTCCTGAAGTTACAAATTACCTCCCTTATCTGTCTGTGTTATCCTGTGTTGTCAGGTGATACTAGCTTGACTGGGGACTATCTGTGCTTGCATTAAAACCTAAAGTTTGGTTTATTTAAGAGCATGCCCCACTGAATATAAGTTATAAGTTATATACTGAGTATAAGTTATACTCTTATAAACCGTGACTTCTGGGGCGCCTGGGTGGCCCAGTCAGTTAGGCGTTCGACTTTGGCTCAGGTCATGATCTCATGATTCATGGGTTTGAGCCCTGCATTGGGCTCTGTGCTGACAGCTCAGAGCCTGGAGCCTGCTTCAGATTCTGTGTCTCCGTCTCTCTCTGCACCTCCCCTGCTTGCTTGCTCTCTCTTTCTCTGAAAACTAAGTAAACATTAAAAAAAAAATTTTTTTTTAAATGGTGACTTTCTGCAGAGTTTAGACAGACCCAGGCTATAACTATAGTACCAGAAAATTACCAAAGGGCTATTTATCTTAATATTAAACTTAACATAGCTCAAAATAGGAGGAACAGGGCAACAATAGTTAAGGATAAAGCACGTTTATTGCAAAGTATACATTGAAACATGATAGGGGCAGCCTTCGTGTAATATGTAATCAGCCACCCCCTAGGCTTTTCTTTTTCTGGGATATTTGAACTTGAAACTGGAGCATTAAATGCCCCTGGGGTCCAGAATTTTGCCTATGAAGAGAAGGGCCCCTGTGTCTGTGTCTCTCAATACGAAAATGAAAGGTTGGTTAAGGTGATAGTCCAGGGGAAAGGTGAGGCGGGCAGGCTGGAGCCCTGCGCTGGGGGCAGTGCTGGCCCCATCCTCATTCCACTCGAAGCCACCTCGATGTTCCACTTGAGTAAGTTTAATAGGTTTGCCTGTGATCTTGCTAAAGTCTGGCGAATCAAACAAGGATTGTAGTTCTGCAGAGATTGAGAGAGATTTCCGTTAAAACCCTGCCTTACCCAACACCCCGAGGAAGAATATGCTCCTGATTCTTAAGTCCTGATTCTCAAGAAGGCAGGCAAGCTGGGAGTAGAACACCACTTTGGACATTCTGTGAGGTATGAACACAGACCTCTGGGCTGGGTAGAGAGTAAGTGACTTGCCCAAGAGCACACAGCAAGCGAGGTTAAGATTAGAAACCAGCTCAACAGACCTGTCTTGAGATGCAGTGTTCTATTAAAAGATGCATGCTTCTGGGGCTGAGGAATGTGTCTGATAAGGAAGGCAGTTCAGTCTTCCCCAGTCATCCCTGGCTTCCCTACTCAAGGGCCATGGAGCCCTTGAGTTCTGCTTATCAAGGTGGAAGGCTCCAAGGCTCAACCCCATGCACCCCAAGAGCAAGGGGGTCTTGCGGACATACTCATCTCCTGCAGGGACTTAGTGACTTCGCCTTCATAACTCAGCTTCAGCTTGGGGATGGTCAGGACGGCTTGAATAGTCTTCAGCTCTCGGTCTATGTCATGAATGAATTCAGAGGTGAGGCTCTCTTCTATCATGGTCAGGTTCTGGGTTACTTTCAGAGGCAGGAAAAAGATGATGCTCATGCTGCCGGTCAAGGGCAGCTGGGCAATCTGCAACAACAAAGAAGGAGCACAGGGGTTAGTGCTTTGGAGCCCAAGAGCCCAGGGCTAGACACATACTCCAGGATGCCTTCTCCTCTCCTGTTTGGGTCCCTGGCCATGCCTTCCCCGGCCCCTAATCTATTTAACAACTGTCCTTCTAGGCCACTGCTTTCTGGCAGCAAGATATCTACTCTGTTCCTTCCAAAGAGTAGACTCTTGTCTTTTCTTACCTCAGCCTAATACCAACTAAAGTTATGTGCTGAAAGAATTTTCTCCTGTGGTTCTAAGGAGCTAGGATTGAATCCCAGGTCCATATTTTCTCCTGAGGATTGTCTGCCAATAGTTACTGATCATCTGTTATGTACAGAGCCCTGGACTAGAAGGTGGGGGCGTTGAGCACAGCAACACAGAAGCAGTAATAAAATGAGTCTTTTAAGCAGAGGTTGTGAACCTAAGGTCCATGGGACAAACAGCATCAGGAGTCCTAACGGCCCCTAAAACCACATACAGAAATGTGTGCATGGGTATACGTGGCTTTTCTCTCCAGTGTTTTGGGCGTTCTGTCAGATTCCCAAAGAAAAAGGTTTAAGAACTACTGATTTAGAATTAAAAGATGTCTAGTATATGTGAAAGATTTAGAATGCCAGCAATTCGGAGTTTGTGACAGCTTGTTTTTTAATTTTTTAATGTTTAGTTACTTTTGAGAGAGAGAGAGAGAGCAGGGAAGGGGTAGAGAGAGAGAATCTGAAGCAGGCTCCAGGCTCTGAGCCGTCAGCACAGAGCTCGATGCGAGGCTCAAACTCAACAGGGTGCAAGATCATGACCTGAGCTGAAGTGGGGCACTTAACCAACTGAGCCACCCAGGCGCCTGAGTTTGTGACAGTTTTTTAAAGTTTCGCTTTGAATTCTAGAAATAAAAGATCTCCCCAAAGAGAGAAAAGGAGAAAGAGAGAGGAAGATGGGGGAAAAAAGACAAGAAAACACCAACATTTGAGTTGTCCACTCTTGGCCCATTTCGCATTATCTTCTCTCTCTTTTTTTTTTTTAAAGTAGACCCCATGCCCAACGTGAGGCTCAACTCACGACCCTGAGATCAAGAGTCGACGGCTTTACCTACTGAGTCAGCCAGGCGGCCCTCCCATTATCTATTAATCCTTACAACAAACCCTGAGAGGATAAGTTTCAATACCTGTCCTTCTTCATTTTAAGAAGAAAGGCTCAGAGAAGCTGTTGACTTGCTGAAAGTCCCACAGAATTTAGACAGCTATCACATCTCAAAGGTCATCTTATTTCCACTATACCATCCTGCCTGTCTTGGTCCCCCCGGCACCCACCACTCACCCTACCCCCTACAGACCTTGCAACTGAGATCAGAGTCCAAGCCGTAGCGTAAAGTGGCCTTAGGGTCTGACATCATGGGGACTCTCACGGTCCTCTCCTCATCCAAATGGAAATCTTCAAGGGAAGTCTTTCTGGGGTCAAACTTTGTTACCCACTGCCCTGGAATGAAACAAATGGGGTGCCCTGAGCCCCGGGAGACCAGACAGGCATTGGGACCATGGTGTGAGACCAAAGCATATTGTGGAAAGCTGCCTGGCTAAAGCAACCGCTCCAGAATGTGCAGGCTGGACCACAATATGTCTAGGATCTGAACACCTTCGATATATAGACTCAGGAGGAAGGAAATACATTTTTTTTTTTAATTTTTTTTTTCAACGTTTATTTATTTTTGGGACAGAGAGAGACAGAGCATGAACAGGGGAGGGGCAGAGAGAGGGAGACATAGAATCGGAAACAGGCTCCAGGCTCTGAGCCATCAGCCCAGAGCCTGACGCGGGGCTCGAACTCACGGACCGCGAGATCGTGACCTGGCTGAAGCCGGACGCTTAACCGACTGCGCCACCCAGGCGCCCCTGAAATACATTGATTTTAGTGATTTGATGGTCTGGATTATACAATAATATCCTCCTGTGATAGCCCAGGGGGAAAAGTAAACTGGTATCTACTTCTGCAGTGAGGTGTCTGGGAGACAGCATCGAAGGAGGTCAGAGCTGTAAGGGACCTCAGCATCACCCCCTCACATCTGAAAAAGCGCCGAAGCCCAGAGGGGTGAAGGCACTTGGCAGTACAGCGATGTGATAACCAAGCTCCCTTAGTCTGACGTGACCTTCTGGAGATCAGTGCTTCAAGGAGGGCTTTTCTCAAGGTTAGGGGTCCACTGTTGCTACCGCCCGAGAGTTGGTTGTAAAGCATCGGAGGTTGTCCAAATCCCACCCAAGTCTTATCTGAATGGGGCCAGCCTCGCATGGCGAACAACGGTTTGTCGAATACTTGCCGTGTCCTGGGCACAGTGCTCTGGTCGATGTGAAGATAGGAGACGATACAGACAGAGGGCCTCTGACGTGTGTCATCCCGTGTTAGAGGTGAGGGAATAGGCCCAGGAAGGCTGTGAGGCCTGCGCAGGGCTCTGCAGCCGGGAAAGGCCGAGCTGGGCTTTGACCCTCCTGTGACTCCAGCCCAAATCTAACGGTGCCCGCCCCAAACAGGCACAAGAGTGGTAGCGCTCTCTTGTCTGGGCTGGTCTTTCTGCATAAGCCTCTTCGCTTTGTAGGCACTCCCCACGTTTGCCTGGGATTAGGTGACGAGCACAGAGCTCTCAGGCAAGGGTGTTTCCCCGGTCATCCTCTGGCTGTTCGCCTCTGGGTTCATGCTGAGCTCCATCTCTGACGTCCCGCCCTTCCCCAGCCCCTCGGACACCCACCATCCACCCTTGGCCAAACGAGAGGTGGAGGAGCCCTCACCCTTGAAGTAAGCCACACCGAGAAGGAGAATGCTGATTTCACTGGGTATCTCCCGTGTGGACCTAGCAATTTTCCCTTTCATCTGGGCCTGCACCCAGTTGTTAACCTCCTGAAGGTCCAAGCGAGAGTTGCCGGTCAGGATTCTGGGCCTGGTGCCGTAGGACTTTTCCAGTGGCGCGACAAAGCTGGATTTTATCCGCAGCTCTGGGGAGACATGGAGAGAGAATGTGCTCTGAGAGCTAACCAGCATCCGCTGTTTGAGAGCATGCCAGGCTCAGGTTCTGGTTTACCACTCAGCAGGCCCTGACTTCCTGCCTAGTGACTTCCCGTGACTTGCCGGGACTTTGTGCCAGCTTCCCCAGGCGCTGGACAGGGAACAACGAATTTCTCTCATTGCCATTTCTCTTTGCGTTACCGCCCTCCCCCAACCCTCCCGCTGTCTCCCTCAGGCCACTTCCTCTTTCTGATCCTCTTTGAGCTCACGGGCCCCTTCCTGCCCACCAGTGCCAGCCCCAGCCTGGGCAGATGTGATCTAGTGTTTAGAATAAAGCCCCCATGTGGAGGAGAGAGCTCCGTATTCCTCGGGCATCCCTAGCTAGCAAGGTGACTCACTCCTCTCAAAGATGATCCGGGAAGCACTCTTGAAGTTCTTCTGGGGAGCAGTGACGGCAGCAAGGAGCTCCTTATAGGTGCCGTGGATGTCCGGGTTGCTGATCAGATCATAGTAGAGAGCCCGGTGAATGGTGGATTCTGTCCTCTGTTCTGCTCCTGCCAGAGAGACATGGGTGGGAGCCTCACTAACTGCCCACCGGGGCCCAGATCAGGCCAGATCCCAGGACAGGCCACCACACTCTAGTCTTTTACTGCTCATACTGGAAACATCTTAGACTGGCAAGAAATTTGAAGGCAATGGAAGAAAAATGTTTTTTTTTCTAACGCAGGCTAAGGTCATCAGGCCTAGAGAGCGCAATAAGGGTAGGACTGAGGGGTACAAGCCCCTGTGCATCTCCATCACAGCTGTTAGCAGAACGTTTTGTGGTTACCTGTTTATTAGTCTTAGCTAATAGAGACTCATTAGCTCAGCTAATATGAACTCAGCTGCGAGCCGAGGGCGGGCAGAGACCACGCCTGCTTGTGTGCGGTTGAACCCCCATAATCTAGCCGGATGGCTGGTATGCAGAAGCTTCTTGAAGGAATGAATGAGTGTTGAAGTCACCCTGTCTATAAGTGGTCCCGAGGCCTCACCCCTGAGTCAGCAGTGCTCAGCGCCTCCGGGGAGCGAGGAAGGGATTGTATGTGCACATGCAGGGGACCTCAGCAGGCCAGTCTCTCAAGCACCTCTTCGCCCCTTCCTGAGGGGAAGAGTCTCTAGGACTTAGAGAGGCATGTACACGCAGAGGATTCTGGGGCCGTCTGCGTCTGAGAACTCACCCAGTGAGAGGGCAGAGAGAGCAGTGGCCACGCTGAGTGGAGACAGCAGCACATTGGCAGTAGGGCTCAGGCTGGACCTCACGCGGTACAGATCATAGCCGAAGTTGGAGATGGCCGCTGCCAGCTTGTTCACGGGGACCTTGAAGAAGGGGTCCTCCTCCTCCACCGGCACCCCTGTGGTGTCAGGAGCTGGGGAGTCCTGGATTTGAGTAAAAAGGGCCATTAGAGATGAGCCGTGGATGACTGGTCTCGTTGCTTTGAGTGGGATTGTCATTCGGGCCCCTTACAGCCATCCCGCCTGAGGACCGTCCATGTAGCCTAACTTTGGAATGTGTCTGTGCTCCCTGATCATGCAGGAGCTCTCTGCTTTGGACAGACAGCCCCAAATGGAAATCAGTTGACACATTTAAACACTGGTGACCTGTGAGCCTCAGGCCTATAATAATTTTAAAAAAGAGAGAAAGAAGAGCCTCCTGCCTTCCAAGGAACTCTGTTCTCAGGCTAGAGCAAAAGCTACCTGTCTGTCCCCCCTTGCTTACTGCTCCCAGGTCTCTACCTGGACCCTCCTTGCCTTTCACGGCCTTGATCACATATCATCTCCTCCACCATAGACTTTCCCTCATTGCCCCAAAGTGAAGGCGCTTTTTGGTTTTCTGAACTTTTTACAGAGTCAACTACCACTTACATATGAACCACCTACCATGTACTGGGCTCTGTGCTAGTTCTTTTCATTTGAGGTACTTTATTTCTTGCTTATTGATGTATTCCATGCCTCAAAAGACCGAGTGCAAGAACTGAGTCTTTGATGTTTCCGCCCATCCCCAGCCCCTACAGAGCAGGTATTCAGTAGGTAGAAAGTGAGTGACTGACCACAACGGCCCTGTAAGGGTAGGTGTTTTTAAACCCACTTTATCAATAAGATAGAGACAGACTCAGGTGACAGTGACTTGTCTAAGGTAACCAAGCTAGGGGCACCTGGGAGGCTCAGTGGGTTAAGCATCTGATTTCAGTGAGGTCATGATGCCGTGCTTCACGGGTTCGAGCCCCACGTCGGGCTCGGTGCTGACAGCTCAGAGCTTGGAGCCTGCTTTGGATTCTGTGTCTCCCTCTCTCTCTGCTCCTCCCCTGCTTGCATTCTGTCTCCCAAAAACAAATAAACATAAAAAAAATTTTTTTAGAAAGAAAGAAAGAAAGAAAGAAAGAAAGAAAGAGAAATAAAGAAAGAAAGAATAAGGTAACCAAGCTAAATGAGAGGTAGAGCCAGAACTCAAACTCAGAACTCACAATGAAGTCCAGGGCTTCGGTCATTATGCCCGTGCAGCCCTGGTCCCTCACTGTCACTCAGTATTAGCTTCTCAGCATCTGCCTTTGCAGTCTGAGGCCTTCCACACTCATATCTCTGCCGCACCCTGGTTGGTATCTGCACAAATATCCAGGAACTCACCCAGTCAGTGAGACCCACAGTCCCACAAGGTAACGAGAAAAGGCCTTCACCAAAGGGACCACCCTGGTCCCTGGGGTTTGTTAGACTGCCTTCACCTTTCACCTTCTGGGATCTTATTTCTGTCTCCACTAGGTTCTCTGAAAGGCAGGGCAAGATGCTTTCTGTCTGTTTTGCTGATGTCTATATGTAAAGGCCAGAGCCTGGCCTGGAACCTGGGTGTCTGTCCCGTCTCCCATGCTGCCTGCTAAGGAGGGGCTGGGATTGCTGACGTCCCCACCTCACCCCACCCCCACTGACCTCCAGGCTGCCCGCGTTGTCCTGGCAGCTGCCTGGCCCGAGGAGGGCTCCAGCCCAGAGGAGTAGCATGAGGGCCTGCATCCTGGGGCCTGCAAGAAAGCAAGGGGCAGTGAGCTGTTTCCCTCACCCACTGCCCTGCTCCACCAGCCACCCTGGACAGGGAGCAGGAGCTCCATAGGACCAGCCACCTCACCTCTGACTTCCCCAGGCTGGAAGTGGCCCCTCAACTTGACGGTCCCTCCCTCTCATCACCTCCCCTCTCCTCCACCTGCCTCAAGGCCTACCGTCCCAGGGTGAACCTGCGCTTTCCTCTGCTGTGTCAGGAGACCTACCTTTGGACCCAAAGCTCCAGGGCCATGGAGATCAAGTTGTGGGCCCCTCTGTGTGGATATGGCCTAGCACAAATGCACAGCAAGGCATTTCCCTAGAGGCACCCAGCCAGCTCATTACATAGGATTTGGGGTAATGTCAGAAGGGGGCAGAACCGAGGTCCCATGTGTAGAATGACAGAATACAGAGAATGGAGGCATCTGGTCGAGCCCCTGCTTTCCCCAGGAAGTTCTCAGACTCTCCCCTTGAATTCCTCTGGTCTAGAACCTGTGGCCGCATAAGGGACTCATTCCCTTCCCAGTTCTCTGTTGAGAGCTCTTAGTCTCCTAGTTAGGAGCACTGGCCCTAGGGTCAAACAACTGGGTACAAATCTCAGTTTGTCTTAATACCTCTCTAAATCACAGTGTCTTCTCTTGTGAAATGGAGATCAAATAGTTCTTACCTATTGTGATGATGATTAAATTGGATAATGTCTCCATAGACCTGAACAGGGCAAAGGCAGGTGAGCTCTCCAGCAATCCCTGAGCTGAAGTGGGTCTCCCTACACCTGGAACCCCAGGGCGCCCCTTCATCCTAGGGAGACAGGTCCTCTTCCAGCCACCAGCTCAAAAATAGCTCTTAACACCCTCAGGGCTTTCTTTGCTTCAGGTTAAACAACCGGTTTCTTAGTAGGGCCCCCCCAAGTCCATTCACCTCCCCAGCAGTGGCCTCCTCTGGACCCACTCTCTCTGGCCCCTGGACCACGAGGGAAACAGGAAATCTGGGTCCAGAGCTGTATGCGTGCCACCATCCCTCACCCTCCTGCACTTGCTGCATCCGTGAGCTACCCCTGGGAGTCTGGGTGTGGGTGGGAGGGGCGGAAGGCAGCTAAGGGGGCGTCACGGGTAGGATCTTCTAAGAGGCCCTCTGTTCAAAAAGTGGGAGAAGGGGGGCACCTGGGTGGCTCAGTTGGTTAGGTGTCCAACTTCAGCTCAGGTCATGATCTCACGGTTCATGGGTTCGAGCCCCGCGTCGGGCTCTGTGCTGACAGCTCGGAGTCTGGAGCCTGCTTCAGATTCTGTGTCTCCCTCTCTCTCTGCCCCTTCCCTTTGCACTCTCTGTCTGTGTCTCTCTCTCAAAAATAAATAAACATTAAAAAATATTTTAATAAAAAATAAAAAGTGGGAGGCCTCAGAAGCTAGGACCTCTGGTTGGTCTGTGACCTCCCTCTGTCCACACTGCCAAGTCAACCATTTATAATCTGCCTTCCCTGCCCCTCACCTCCCTGACACACGCACAGGCCAAGGGTCTTGAGCACTTTCCTTGTCATCCTCTCATATACCCAGAAATACCCTCCCACACGCACAACACACATACTTTCCTGACTTCTCAGAACAAATAGGAAAGCGGGAGTGCGGTGTGTGATTTTTGGCCAAAGTCCTTAGAATCAAGCCAGATAATCCACCAGACAACACCGTGGAGATGAAAAGCAATGAAAGAGGCCGCCTCCAGAGTCTGCCCAGCTCATGGCTGGACTGCGGGTGGGAGCGAGCCTGGCTGTCTTCCCAAACTCTGATAGGGAGCTGCGTCCCAGGGTGAGCCCCACAGACCCTCGTTCTCAGCCAGCTGCCCTAGTATACAGCTGCGGCTGGCGCTCAGGGAGAAATCTTACGTTGAGGCAACAGGAAAAGCTTTCTGTGGTACCAGATCGAAACCTTTAACACCATCCAGGCTCACAGCTGCTCTCTCCACCCGCCAGCCCCACCCCAGAGCTGGCGGAGCCTTCTCGCCTGAGCCTCAGCAGACTGGTTTATCAGAGACCCAAAATTCCAGGAGATTCACAGGCAGCAAGGCTAAAGGATAAGCCGTTAGCTCTAGTCCCTCTGGCGGGGGGAGGTGGGGGGCATCCTGGCATAGTGTCTAAGGAAGCTACGTTTACAGTTCAAATGCACTTGAAGGTCAGACCTTCCCCACCGGAGTCCCTACAGAATCAGCCTAAGCTCCGGGGTCATGTGATCACTGTCCCCATGTGGGTGGGCTGAAGAGAAGTGAGGGACCCTGGCAGTGAAAGGCACATGGGTCCCCAGCCGGCCCAGAGCCAGTCGCTGGGACATGTACTATTAATGGCACCTCTGAATCTTCTATCTCAAGCCCTGGGGATGAGGGAAGAGGAGAGATTATTGAGAGCCCCCTACAAGGGCACTGAGAGAGCAGAGAGAAAGAGTCTGCGTGGGGTTGGGGGGCCCTCTGAGCCCACTCACTGCCCTGTCCAAGGTGATTGTTCTGTGGGCTGAGGGCAGGCAGCCGCTGCCTGGCCAGGGGCACAGGGACAATGATGCCATCCTGTCCAAAGGGCAGTATCCAAGCCAGACTCCTGTCATACCAGGAAGGGGAGGGCATGGGGAGGAGGTAGATACGCTCCCCGTTGGGCCAAGGTCAGGCCTTCCTTGCTGCCACATTTACTCAAATCAAGAGACACAAGGAACTGGGATTTTGTGATCTTGCCTTCAAGCTGGGAGGATAAATTTGAGCCAATACATGTGTTTCAGATTAAATCCAGCTGTGAGACAAACACCATCCCTCCTCCTTCCAGCACCACACAGCCTAAAGCCACATGGCAGTGGACCTCCTGGGCAGCACAGGGAAGGGCACCACCCTCTCTCCTGGGAGAGAGGTTCCGAGGGTCCCCTCCAGGCCCACTCCACCCATGGGGACCCTGCCAGTCCCCGGGAAGCCTTCCTTCTGAAGCCTGGGAGCCTGAATGAGTGGGGCCACAGTGCCCATGAGTTTCACCTCCCCACGCCCCAGAAGGGCCAGCCCTAGAAGCAGAACTGTCTGGCCCCCTTCCCCTCCCACCCTGAACTCCTGGTGACAGGCATGGGCCAGACAGTGATGGGATTTCTGGGAAGCCTGCGGCTTTTGTTTGGCCCAGACCCGCTCTTTGCTGTGGTGTACCCCAGGGAGCAGAAAGGATGCGGGCAGCCAATCTCTCCAGGCCCCATACGCTGGCTGGACTAAAGAGTGGTCATTGTTTGCGAGAGGCCAAAGCCCCACTGGTCTCCCATCCCAGCCTTTACTGGAAGCTAATTTGGCCGAAGAGGAAGGATGGCGACTGGATAGAAGGACCCAGCCGTCCCTCGTCCCAGTCTTCTGTAGGGCTCAACAGGTCAGCTGCTTGGCGGTGTAGGAAGTTACCTCTGAAATCGGCACCAATTGATTTTGAAAAAGCAGCAGGGAGCTGAGCCCAAGCCAAGGCTGGGCTGGAGGGGGTTGGGGGGCTGCCTCGTAAATACCCCCAGGGAAGCAGTGCTCCGGGACAGCCTCCTTCCCTTAGGTCTGCGGAGCCCCTTGGAGGTGCTGCTCAGACCCGGCCCAGCAGCTGAGCCCTCTGTTTCTTTCCACTACCGCCCTCCTCCATTGCTTCCCACCCACTTCATTCAAAGGTCTTTCCAGCCTCTTCTTCCAGTGGTGCAGTGGGGTTTGGGGATAACTGGGCCCTGGCCTTCTACCCCCAACCCCCTCTGCCCTCTCTTATCCTCTCACCCCCGTGCCCAAGCTGCAGGAGCTCTTGGCTCCCCACCTCCTCTCCCTCGCACCCCTCTTTTCTGCTCCCTGCCTGTCTCAACCCCGGGGAGCCTCTCCAGTCTTCCCCTGACACTCGCACCAGCCAGGGAGCTGCTTTACCTGTGGGTGCACCGCAGCTCCGTGCCAGCCTCTGCACACCGAGGGGCTCCAGCAAGCACAAGAGCTATTGCAGCCGCCTCCCGACCCAGCGCCCAGCAAGCTTCAGATTACAGCTACTCCTTTCTTAAAGCGACCTGCACTCAGTTTGGATTCTGTGATTGCATCACTGCCTGGTGTTAACTTTAACCCACTGCTGCCCTTCCACCACACACCCCCAACACACACACTCACATTCCCACACCGACTCCACCAGACCGTCCTGTGGGACCCTGGCCTTCCTCCTGCCTGCGGTCCCACCCCCAGAGGGCACCCTGGCCAACTCGGGTGGGAGACAGGCCTGAGGAAGGAAGAGACTTGCAGGAGGAGGCCCTGGAGGCAGGCTAGAGCAGAGAGGGGAAAAAAAAAAAAAAAAAAAACAACCCTGCCCAGTGCTAGGACTCTAGGTTTTTCCTGGTCCTTGGCTCTGGCACTAGCTGGGATTTGGGGCAAGACAACTCTCCCAGCTCCTGCCTTGCCTTGGCTGAAAAATGGAGAAATGGAACTGGGATGTCTGTCTGCTTTTTCAGCCCTGGAATTCTGTGATTTCTAAAGATCCGAAAGGGCAGTGGGGGAAATATCCGACCAGAGGAAGAACTGGGCTGTGCTAGAACCGTTAGTCCGGAGGGGAGGCCAAGAGCGTGCTGGGCACCTGCTAGGCACAATACAGGTCCTCTAGATGGGGGAACACCTGGGCCCTGCTCAGCTGGGATGTTTAGGACCTTGCAATGTGGTTGTGAACCTAAAATACTGACATGGGAAATAACGTAACAAAACGCTTTCCAGGCAGGTATGAGTGCTGGCCGAGAGCCCAGTGGTCATCCGGAGAAGAGATCAGGGAAGGAACGGGGAACGCCTGGAATATTTAGCTGGAGGAAGAGAAAATTCCAGAGAAGAGATCAGGGAAGGAACAGGGAACGCCCTGGAATATTTAGCTGGAGGAAGAGAAAATTCCAGAAAACACCATCACCTCCTGTGAGGCTCCAGGGAGCAGAACTAGAGCCCCTGGGTAGAACTTTCCAATGGGTTCAGCTTTATATAAGAAAACTCTCTCAACAGTCAGAGTTCAAGCCTTTCAACAAAAAAAGTTGAGTACCTCTATGCAAGTCGCTGGCTAGGTATGCAGAGGAGGAGAAGGATATAGATGTATAAGGCTCAGTGCCACACTCCAGAAACTTACTGGCTAATAATAAGAGGCTGGTACGAGAACAGATTGTTCCACCATAATGTGGCACATTCTGTGATAGCAGGCTCTACAACCCCGCCGTCCAGTACAATAGTCACTATCCATGTGGCCACAGAGCACTTGAAATGTGGCTAGTCTGATAGCCTATAAGTGTAATATACACAGCAGATTGTGGATATTTCATATGAAAAAAAATACTGTAAAGTATCTCAGTAGTTTTTACACTGATTATATGTATTGGGTTAAATGCAATATATTACTAAAATTAATTTCACCTATTTCTTTTTTAATGTGGCTACTAGAAAATCTTAAATTACGTATGTAGTTTGCATTGTATTTCTATCGGACAGCACTGTTCTGAAGGGTATTGTGGCAATGTGGTTGCAATATATGAATCTAAGCTGTCTTGAAGGGTGAATAAGAAGGAGCTAAGCATGGAAACGCAGGAAGGGTGCAAGTATCCATGTGGACAAGTTAAAACTGGATCCCTATCTCACACCATTCACAAAAAGTAGCTCTAGCTACATTAGGGATTAAATGTGAAAAACAATTTCCGTTTTTGAAGAAACTTTATTTTTTTTTATTATTTTTTTTAATATTTATTTTATTTTTGACAGAGAGAGAGCATGAGCAGGGGAGGGGCAGAGAGAGAGGGGGGACACAGAATCTGAAGTAGGCTCCAGGCTCTGAGCTGTCAGCACAGGGCCCGATGCGGGGCTCGAACTCACGGACCGCGAGATCATGACCTGAGCCGAAGTCGGCCGCTGCCGCTTAACCGACTGAGCCACCCAGGCGCCCCCAGATCAGCAAAATTTAAACATCTGACAAGACCCAGTGTTGGTGAGGATGTGGACAACCAGGATCTCTTAATGCCCTGCTGTTGAGAATGTGAGAATGTAAATTGATACAACCACCTCCAAGAACAATGTGGCAACAAATGGCAAAGCTGTGCATAACCATAGGGGGCAGCCCTGGCAGTTAAAGATGGGAAGACCCAAACTGCAACCCAGCAATTCCAATCCTAAACATGCAAGCTGGCAAGATTCCACATGTGTACACAAGGAAGTATGTATGGTCATGAATGTTATAGCAGGACTATTTATAGTGACAAAAAGAAACAAAGTAATGGGATGCCTGGGTGACTCAGATCATGATCTCAAGGTTCATGGGTTCGAGCCCCAAACCAGCTCTGTGCTGACAGCTCAGAGCTTGGAGCCTGCTTCAGATTCTGTGTCTCCCTCTCTCTCTGCCCTTCCCCTGCTTGTGCTCTGTCTCTGTCTCTCAAAAATAAATAAACGTTAAAGAAAAAACAAAACAAACAAAAAAAAAAGTAGATGCATGTCTATCAACAGGAGACTAGAGATGGAAAAGTCTTCCAGCCCTGAGAAAGTGAAGGGAAGTCATTTGTATCAACACAGACCTGTCTCAGAGGGTGAAGTGATACAAGTTGCAGAAACATGCAAACTGCACGACACAGTTACATAAGGCTTAAAAACACACACTATATACTACCCAAGGATAAAAAAAATTCGTGTGATCACAGTAAAAGAAATACATGAAAATAATAGAAACCAAATTCAGGATGACAGTTATGGGAGTAGAGGAGGGATCGTGGAAGGACTTGTAAAGCTGTCGCTATATTGAGAATATTTTAATGGCATTATGCAATTCATTGCACCTTTTGTCTGTCCCAATGATTTCATGATAACTTATGAAGAAAGATTTCTCTCTCCTCCGATTACCGTGAGAGGTGTCCCGCTCCATTCCCTCCTCAACTTCAAACTTGCTTCTGTGCCCAGCTCTCTTTCGAAACAGCTGTAGCCAAGTTCACGGGTGACCTTCATGTTGACCACCAAAGTGACGTCTCTTCCCTTGACAACAGGCAGCAGAGCAGATGGTTCCTCCTTCTTGAAACTCTGCCTCTCCACACACCCCCATTCCCCACTCCACTCCCCACCAACCCCTTGCCACCCCTGCCTCACACACTGCATCTTTTCTGTCTCCTTTGCTGGCTCGATCCAGGGACCCCTTTTCCTCACCATCGACATCTCCTCTTAGGTGATTTCCCCTAGTTCCGTGACTTTCAATGCATCTGTATGCTCCCAGATACTTCCAAGTGTGTATTCCTGACCAAGATACCCAATAGCCTATTTGACAAATCCACATGGATGCCGAGTAGGTAGGATGAACATACAATTTACCATCCAAACACTCCTCGGAACAAAAGTGGAACCACAGACGTAACCTGAACTGTCCCAGGTAGACGATGTTAGTCTACATTAATGTGGTAGTTCAGTCACAACATGTTCAAACTAGAAATCTCCAGTTGGGGCACCTGGCTGGCTCAGTCAGTGGAGTGTGCAACTCTTGATCACGGGGTTGTGGGTTCAAGCCACACGTCGGGTGTAGAGATTACTTAAAAATAACTTAAAAAAAAAAAAAAGGAAAGAAAGAAAGAAGGAAGGAAGGAAAGAAGGAAAGGGAGAAACCTCCGATCTATGCTAAAATCTGTTCCTTACTCTGATTCCCATCTCCGTGAAACCCATTTTCTCAAAACAGAAATTCAGGAATCTGAACTATGAACCCCACCATCCTTGAGCCTTTCCTTTCCATCATGTCCCATACAATCTATCCACAGAATCTACAGCATCTACCTGCAAAATACCCACACCCCGTGTCTCTTGCCTGCTAACCCACGCTTGTCCCTCTACATTCCGTTCTCCACACAGCAGCCAAAGGGAGCCTTCTAGAACTCAACATCAGACCACGGCACCCCTCACTTAAAAGCCTTCCACAGTGAGTGGATTATTGCCATCCACAGCAACACAGACGAATGTCACAAACAGGAGGTTGAACAAAAGAAGCTAGACCCAACAGAGCAGACCCTATAATTCCTTTATATGAAGTTCAAAACCAGGAAAGACGAATCTGTTCCTGGAAGTCAGGAGAGTGAGTACCATTTCTTGATGCAGGTGCTGGTTGCACAGGGGTATTGGGTTCATGAGAAAATTCATTAAGCTCATGTACAGTTGAGACTTGTGCACTTTGCATACTATATTTCAACACAAGATTTTCACTTGTTTATTGTCTAGATCACTCTACCACCGATTTAGGCTCCGGTGGGTAGGGATCTTGTCTGCTGGCTCATTGCCGTATCCCCAGAGCTTGACGCACTGCTGGACACACAGGCTCTGACAAGGACTTGTAGGGGGATGCAGTCAGACCAGCAGCAGGGAGAACCTAGGAGGTGAGGGCAGGTGACCCGTGGGAGTGATGACCAGATCCAACCCGTGGCTAAAGCCAGAATGGAGAGGAGAGAGCGGAGAAGGATTTAGAAGGTGAAATTAAGTTGGTAGACTGCTGATTTAACTTTCCAATTACTTCTTACTCCAAAGATAAAAACAACACTCTTTACAGTGACCTTAAGGCCTTAACGCGATCGGTCTCCAGTTCCCCTCTGACCCCTCCCCACCCCCACCCCCGCCCCAGCCTTATGGAGCCCCTGCTCATACTGAACCTTCTGAGCATGCTCCCACTTCTGCCCTTGCTCCTCCTCTGCCCGGGAAGCTCCTCCCCAAGATTTCCATGGTGCCTGCCCTCCCCTGCTTCCAGTCTCTGCTCCCACACCACCTATAGGGGAGGCCTTCCCTGCTTTCTTTCTCCCCATAGCCCTTGCCAGCCTCTGACACAACATCTATTTCGCTTGTTTTATTTATTACCTGTCTCCCCACACTGCCAGTTTGTTAGAAGCAAGAGTCTATCCCAGGCACTTGCTCTTAACCAGTGTTCTTCAGGGTTGCAGGCGGCCACTGCACAGACACCCTGCGCTCAAAGACAAGGGCCCACCCACGTGGACACCCGCGCTGCCCCCAGCCCGGTGCCGGTGCCGCGGTGCGCGCAACCACTCCCCCCAGATCTCGGGCGCTGACAGCCTCCAGCTGGAGCCAGCGCTTCCTGCAGCCTG
>NW_024412446.1:9597319-9762090 GCF_014898765.1 Herpailurus yagouaroundi | reverse complement strand
CCCCCCCCCCCGCCGGCTGGCGGGCGCCTGATTCTGGCAGAAGGACCCGCATGTAATTAGAAACTCCAGAAGCTCCCTAATTGCCAGTTCTCCCAGACTAGGAGCCCGGCGCTATTTCTGAGCCGCCCTTGTTGCCAGCTGCTGGAGGTCCCTAGAGGAGAAGAGGCTGAGAGCAGAGCCAGGCTGGCGTGGAGGCGGCCCTGGAGACGGCTGGCGAGGTCAGAGGGGACTGCGCGGAGAAGGGCGGGCGAGTGGTCAGAGGACAAACGTGGCAGAGAGGGCTGCCTGCCCTCAGGCACCAGCCGGGTGCTCAGTGCAGCCTGTGGCCTCCTCCCACCTTCCTCCGCCCTCATGCTCCCACTCATGCCCAGAATAGTGACAGCAAAGCAGCCAGGGCCATTCATTCTTTATTCGCGTGGCATAAAAATCATTACAAAAACTTTACAAAAGAGCCTTAGGGAACTATCCCCCTCCTCTCCCACTGCAGCCCCTGAGACACCTGGGTAGAGGAGGGAGCGGAGGGAAGGAGAGTCCTGGCAATGTGGGTATGTCCAAGGAGCGGTGGGGGGACTGAGGTGACAGAACATCAGGGTGGGCGGAGGGCTGAGGGCCTTAGGGAGGTTAAGGCCGAAGCAGGGACTGGAAGGCCCAACTCCCACCCACACAGTGGGACAAGGTTCCACCCCCAGGGTCTGTCAGTTCTCTGCCCAGCCAAGGCATCCATTCCCTCCTGTCCCCACCCCCCTCTGGTAAACAAATGTGGAAGTGCCACCGCCAACTTAGGGAATAACCTCCCTCCCTTCCTGACAAAAGTGGATCTCTCTAGCTGCCCCTCTGCCCAAGCCCCAAACAAGGACAGCCTCCTAGCCGCTTTGGAAGAAATGATGTGGGATCCAGGCCTGTGATTCCCTGACGCCCGCCCACATCCTGGCCCCACCCACCCCAAACTCCCCGAGAGAGGAGAGGAGCGGGGAGAAAACAGCTCCTCTCCGCTCCCAGACCGCCCACCCAGACCCCTGCCCTAATCCACGAAGCTGTTTGGAAAGAGTCTCAGGAGTTGAGAAGTTGGTCCAGGCAGGGACTCAGGATGCTGGCAGCTAGCCTCTCACTTGGGGCTATTAGGCTGGGGGTAATCCTCCTCTGAGGGGGGCGCAAGTTTCAAGTCAGGGCCGAAGGGCTTGTCTCCACGGAGGAAGGCTTTCTGGTTCAGGAAGGAGTCCCTGTCATCCGGGGAATCCTGCTGTTCCTTGCGCTCCCACTGCGCGCTGGGGTTGGGGTTCCTCACGCTGCCCACGAAGAGGGGCATGCTTGTTGTGTCCTCGAGGATGAAGAAGACAAAGGGGCGGTTCACGATGAAGGAGGAGAGAGACATGCGGGACATGGCAGTGCCCGTTGCCGCGGCCGCCTCCACGCCAGCCTCGCTGAGCTCCAGAGTGGACTGATGCTGCACGCTGGACACCACCAGCCTCTGGTCAGAGATCCCGCGTAGGTCTGGGGCCTGGAACAGTTCCTGCAGGCCTGCCCAGGGCAGGGGATTGCTGCTCAGAGCTGCCTGCTGCCCCCCAGGCCGCCTGGGCACCCGGGAGGGTGTCTGGCATCCTGGCCAGGGAACACCTCCAACCCACAGGTCCCCGGTTAACTCTTATTTAACCTCCAAGTATCAGCTTAAAAGTCCCTTCCTCCAGGAAGCCCTCCCTGATCCCCTGCCCCCAAATCCCGAGAACTGGAGAGAAGCCCCTCCCTCTTTTCACTCATACTGAATTGTAAGTACCTGATTCCTTATCTGTCCACTCCATCTGACGGAGCTCTTGGTACACGGTGGGCTCCCAGTGCCTAGTACAGTGCCCCTTGCAGGACAGCCAGAAAGGCTCACATGCCACCCAGGCTCTCTAGCAGGGATTCTCTGCAATGCTCAGTCTTGGATGGAGCAGGTCCTCATTCCCTGGGCCACCTCAGCCCACCCCAGGACAGATGGTCCAGGGGCTCATAGGAAATGCTCTTGCCTCCCGAAGCCCCAGAAAAGGCTGGGACCCAAAGCTAGGGTGCCCCACTGCCAGCTTGGGGTGGGGGTGGGGGTTCCTCCTCACCCACTCTGGCTGTCCCATGCCCTAGCCTGACCTGGGGGAGCTGTCCCATGCCCAGCCTCCTTACCCAGCTGGCTGAGGGTGGCCACCAGGTCCAGCTGGTATTTCAGATGCAGCTTAGGCAGCTGGACCTTGGTGGGTTTCTCTCGCAGTAAGGGCTGGTGCAGGATGTCCCAGCTCAGGTTGGCCAGCACCTGGGACACGTTCCACTCAAAGTGGGTCGGCATAATGACCACAAAGCTCATGTTGTTCTTAAAGGGGAAATGAGCCACCTACGGAAAAGGAAAGGCGACGTGAGGACCAGTAAGCGCCCAGACCCGATGGGGTCTGGGCCAGCACATGCTGCTGAGACAGATGGACAAGGGGTTCCAGGCTATTCTCAGGTTGTGTTCGGCCTCCCTGAGCCTCCATTTCCTCACTTGTGAAGTGGAATAATACTACCTGCCCACATTGCAGGGTGATGTGTGACACACACAGAGAGGAGAGCTTCTAGCAGAGGGGCACTTGGGTGTCTCGGTCAGTTAGGCGTCCGACTTGGGCTCAGGTCATGATCTCACGGTTTGTGAGTTCAAGCCCCGCATCGGGCTCTCTGCTGTCCGCGCAGAGCCCACTTCGGATCCCTGTCTCCCTCTGTCTCTGCCCCTCCCCTGCTAGCACTCTCTTTCTCAAACATAAATAAACATGTAAAGCTTCTAACAGAGTATCAGCACATAGGCAGTGCTCAATAAATGGTGACTTTCTCTCTCTTCACCTGCTACCAGTGACTTGGGTTGAGCAAGGCCCCCGTGTCGGCCTCTCAGTTTCTCCATGTGAACAATGGCCTGCGTTGTTCGTGTCTAAACCACCCTGGGTTCTGTAGAGGAGCCACCGCAAAGGGCGGTTCCCTCCCCACCCGCCAACCTTCAACAATGACTGCCCGGGTGTGTATAATTCATGTCAATGGGGTTTCTGCAGCTACACAAGTGTGGAAAGCACTGGGCTCGATGGCCTCTGGCAGCTGTTACCCCCTCAGGCTCCAGGCAGAGCAGCCAGGGAGCAGGAGCCCTGGCAGGGGGGCGGGGGCAGCCCCACCTCTGGCTGCCCAGGGCCTACCTGCAGAGTGCATGAGGAAGAGGAGGCCCGAGGGCCAGGAACAGAGGCAGAGGGTAAAGGAGGAGGGGCAGGACACAGCCTAGAGAGCAGGAACAGCACGAAGGGCACAGGTGGGGAGGTGAACAAGACGGTCTACCTGTCAGGGTGGAAGGGAGAAGCGGGACGCTGCTCCAAGGGTCCGCCTCAACCACAGGCCCACAGCCCCTCTCAGGAGGGCCAACAGAAGCAGCTGAGGTCTGTGCCGGGCCGTCTTGTGAAACTAACCAACACTGCCGTCTCTGCCACAGCTCACGGGCCCTGGGATCCACGCTCAAGCCAAGAGGACCACATTTGGGCCAGAAGCAAGGGAGGCCTCATCTGAGACAGCTTGGCATTGCACTCCATGCGATCAGAATGTTCCAGCAGGATACTGACAAATCCATCCCAACCAGACCCTTATTTCTCTAAGGAGCACTGTGACAGCCAGGTCACATCGCCCAGGCTTGGGGATGCTGAGGCTGAGTGGCTCTACAGCTGTTGAGTGGCCCCTGTGCTGCCCAACAACCCATGGGCCTTCGTAATAAACCCTTATCACCAAAGATCACCTGGGTTTCCACCCAAGGCCCCTCCTCAAAGAACGCTCCCTGACCACTGTATCTAAAATATCTTCCCCAGCCACCGATCAATCACTTTTTTTTTTTCCTTCGCAGCACTCACCACTCTCTGAAACTATGTTTGTTCGTGTACTCTGTGTCTTCCCTCCTGAGAGCGGGGACCAGATCCCCCTTGTGCTCCCGGAGCCTAGAACAGCATCTGGCCTGCAGCACATGCCCCCACATACTTTTGCCAAATTAATGAACTTCGAAGAGACTGGAACCTCAGTCCCCACTGGGTCGGGGCACAGTGAGACCTTCCAGAGCCACCTGTCTCAGCGACAGAACTGCAAGGAAGATGGGCCACAGCCCCCTCTACCCCTGAGCCTGCTCCACAGCCCCGCCCCCTCCTTTCCCCCCGCCTCCCAGCTGTCAGGCCCAGCCTGGGTGGGTGATCAAAGGTGACCTGTATCTCAGGCTGCTCCAGCAGGAACCAGCGCAGGGGATACGTGCGGGCTTGCATCATGTCCACTGGCACCGTGAACTCCTCATTCAGGTGGAAACTGTCTCTCTGGGTGAGGCTCGGGTCGAACTTGCTCCTCCAGAAACCTATATCCAGCAGAGGGCAGGGGCCACGTAGACTGGGACACCACCAGCCTCTTCCCTATTCCACCCAGAACCCGTTCAAGGGACAAAAGGTAGAGTCAAACCCCCAAGGGACACTGTGCCAGTGCATACCCAGCTGATCTAAGGTGTCTTCCCTGTAGCATTTTGGAAATCTGGACTTGCATTCTTCCCATGCCCTGCCATGCTCCCAGGAGCGTCCCACCTGCCCCCCACCCCCACCCGCCCATCCTTTCAGACTCAGTTTCCTGCTAGGGCACTCTCTTCACAACAGCCCTATCCAGTTCCTGGCCCCCTCTTTGGCAAACCATCACCTGTTTCCCACCCTCCCCCAAGCCACAACCCAGAGATCTCCCTGCCTCCTGGCCCAGCCCTGAGGAGAAAAACCCTGAGGACAAAGGTTTCGAAGCCCAGCTCAGCCTACAGGGCAGGGGTACCAGCTGAGGGGTGGGGGACCCAAGGAGAGGACAAACGCACCCTGGAAGTGGATGGCATTGAGGAGAAGCAACACTGTGTCATCTGGCAGCTCTGAAAGGAAATCCTCAATCTTCCCCTCTGTGGCCTCCTTCACCCATTGGTTGATGTTCACCAGATCATCCCTCTTCCTTCCTGTCAGGCTCACGGGCTTTGCGCCAAAGAGCTGTTCTGATTGTTCCAGGAAGTCTTCTTTGATGGGAAATCCTACACAGGAGGGGCCACAAGCTGTTCCTAACCCTAACCTAGGCCAAGCCCATCTCCATCAACCCCGTCCACCCCAGGGCACTACCTAGGGAGCTCCAAACCACCAGCACCTACCTTTCTGCAGGTACATTCTAGCAGCCAGTCGGAATGCCCCAGGGCCCAGGTCCTGGCAAAGGTGGCTCAGCAGGTGGGGGAGGCAAGGCCCCGAGTCCGCGTGCAGCACCTGTAGTAACTTCTGCAGCGTTTGGTTCTGAGCACCTGGAGAGGACCACATCCGCTGTGGCCCGGGGCCGGGGTTCTTTCCCGCCCTGCTGCCCACTCTAGCCCCTGTTAAACCCCCATGGTGAGCACGCCCACAGCATCACATTCTCTTCCCATATCCACTGAACTGGTCTGAATGACAGTACTCCCTAAGTTTTACTTTCATCTCTGCTGCTGGCGGTCTGGGTGACCTCACCTCATCCAAGTTGTTTTCCCTCTCTGAACCTCGGTTTCCCACCATGAGAGCATCCAGTCCAGTGAAGACATCGTAGCTCTCAAACCCTTGCATAAAAATCACCAGAAGCATATCCTTAGGCCCAATCCCTGGGAATCTGATTCACAGAGACTGGAGGTGTGCCAAGGAATCTGCATTTTTACCAAACATCCAAGTGACCCTGATGGAAGAAGCACCCACTAGTAAACTCTGGAGTACGCAGTTCCTACTGGCCTCCCAGCTCTGCTGGTCTGGAGAGGTCACAGTACCTAGTGCCAGGTGAGACAATGCCAGGGCCACACTCAGAGGCGACAGGATGAGGTTGGGGCTGGTGGCCCTTTGGGCCACCAGGGAGAACAGATCTGTGGTGAAGGCCATCATGGCCTGGGCCAACTTGCGGGTCTCCTCCGGGGCTGGGGCTCCCTTGCAGTCTCTTGGGGCCTTCTTCGGGGCAATATGGCCACTGGGCTCCTACAGGGACAGATCAGAGGGTCAGTAGGGTCAAGGGGTCAGCTCTGTGTGGAAAGATCCCTTTCATAGGCCCTGTGCCTGGGAACAGCAGGGCTTCGTCCCAGTCCTGACATGAGAGGGAGAGTCACGTGGGCAATAGCCTTCTGGGGACCCCGTCCTTTCCTTTCGTCCCTCCCTCCCACCCTCTCCCTTTAGGTCTCAGCCTCATGACCACGCCCCCGGGTCCCTCGCCCCTGCTGATTGGCCCTCCTCCCTCGGACCCCGCCCACTCTTCCCCCAGCCCCACCTGGTTGTACCTGGTTGCCCAACTTGAGGAGGATAAGCGGGGGCAGCTTCTCCTGGGCCGGCCCGCTCATTAGCTGAAGAAGGGAGGAAGCGAATGGAGCGGGACCCTTCCCACACGTCCCCCACCCTGCAAGAGCCACAGGTGAGGCCCCTCAAGGCCTTCCTCCCCCTCTCGCCCCTCACTCCCCAGTACCTGCTGGTCCAAGGGCTCCATGGCACTCGCCGCGGAGAACTGTCGAGAAAGGGATGAGGAGAGGAGAGGGAACGCCCTCAGAGCCAAAGCCACCCTCGACTCAGCCCCCTCCTCTTCCCCCCCCCCCCCCCCCCCCCCACACACACACACACCCGACCCCCGGCGTGGCCCCACCTGCCTCCCCGCCCCACCCTGACCGAGGCCCAGGCTCACCACCAGGCAGGGGCCTTGCAGGCAGGACAAGCCGAGCAGCAGGAGCCCCCGGAGCAGCAGCGCCATGTTCCTGTGCGGGACAGGGAGCCTGCGTCCCCAGCTCGCCCACGCTCCCGCGCGGGATCCCACCCACACGTTGCCTGGCCTGGCAACTCCTGAGCCTCTACGGCTGAGGGTCAACCCAGCAAGCGCCTGCACACCCACCCAAAAACACACTGGCCCTGGCTCCCATCTCTCAGGGGTGGGGAGCTCCCCCTAATTGCTTTTAACCCCTTCTTACTTTCCGGTTTTTCCCATTTCGTGCACTGAAAATGTTCAGGTTTATAGGGCAAATATCATCAAAACAAGAGCAGTCCTCATTCTTCAAGGCCCCATGTTGTGAGTCAGCCGTGGTTTAGAATCCACATCCTGCCTCTTCTCAGAGGACCTGAGATAGATCTCCCATACCCCTCTGGGCTTTGCCTTTTCTTGTCAAATGGTAGCAGAAGTCCCTACCTCCTCCCACTGTTTATCGTGAGGACCAAAATAAGACCGTCTTTGTGAGCCCTGATTACAATGCCTGGCACTCAGTCACATGGCTGTTGTCAGCCTAGCCCAGGGCCCCTCTTCTGGGAAGCCTGCCCCGAAGCCTCCTCCATACTGGGGCCCCTTTCCCAGAGCTCCTATCCAACCTGCTGTTCAGTGGCCCACCTTTTCTGGCTCGTCTGGTCTTGACCACCAACGTGGACAGGCCCGTGAGGCCCTGAGGTCTCAGCAGCGTTGGTGAGATGGGCTGGAGAGCCACGTTGTTGACCCAGCAACAGAGCCCAATGAATGGCTCCCAGCAGAGCCACCTTTGGACTTACGGGAAGCACAGGCCTTGCCCCCCACTCTGTCCAGGTCAGCTCCGGGAAGCCAGGCTGGCGGGTGGGGATGGGCAGGTCTAGATCTGTCCCAGAGCGGGTCCCACACACTCCACCCCTACCCCCGTCTCAGGACCAGTCCTTCTATCACCCCTGGCCCCACCCCCCATCACGCACAAGGACCCTTGGCCAGGGCTCTGATCTCCAACCTGGGCTTTTGAAACCTCCTGGCAAGAAAAGACCTCTAGTTTGCAGTCCCAGGGAGACTCCTGCCAGAACCCCCACCTTGGGTCTTCATCACCCAGGATGCTGGGAAATAAGAAACCTGAATAAATTCACCCCAGACCCCCTCAGCCAGGTAGGCAGCTCTTACCTCCTCTCCTGCCCAAAGAGCAGGCCGAGCCACCCCTCCCTTCGTACCTCTGCAGGCTCCTCGCTGCTGCACACACTGTCCCTCTGGCCCCACTGGGGTGCTCCCCACACTCTGCCCAGGCTCCAGCCAGCCCAGCTGAGCCCTCCCCTCCCACCAGGAGGACCTTTGCTCTCAGCCAACCCCGGTTCAAATTGCTTTCTCTTCTGGTAAATATTGACCTGCACATCCGGTTAAACATTGATATTGGGGCCGGAAGCCCCATTCCCACCAGGGCATCTAACCCTGAGATAGCTACCTGGAGCCCTCATGGATTTGAGTCCCACCTGAGTCTGAAGAAAGGAGGTTCAGGAAACGGTTGAGGAGACTGTCCTCATCTGTAGGGCAGATCCAGGAAGGGCCTCCCCCCAACCCCATGGGATGGGGGTTCATCCCCATTTTAGTGGGGCTCAGAGAGTCTATGCGACATGCCCAAGGACACAGCTGGGCTCAGAGCCACCTCCAGCTTCTCACTTCCAATGTCCTTTTCTCTCCCCCGTCCTAAGGGTAAGGAAGGGGAAGCTACGGGAGCCTATGTGGGGAACCCAAGATAAGATGCCCATCCCCAATCCCTACAAGCCCAGGATCCTGATTGGCTGCTTTCAGTCTGGGTTTGGAAGGGGTGGAGAGAAGAGAAAGGGCCATGGCCTCTGCCAGCATCCTCCCTCAGCAGGATCAAAGCCTCCTTACCTTCCCCCAAGCTGAGGGTTCAGGAAAACTGACCTGGGGCTGCATGAACCAGAAGCCCTGTACCCCGTGGCGCCCAAGAGCAATGATCAGGCTGTCTCCCACCTTCCTCCCGCCCTACTTCTCACTCTCCTCACTGCCCTGGAAGCTGCTGGGTCTCAATTTTTTCCCCACCCTGATAACCATCATCAAGAAAAGCCTCACTCAGTTCCATGGCTCTTCCAAAAGATTTATTGGTCATATTTACATCTATTGCAAATAGTGAAGAGGCAGTAAGGGCCCAGGCTCAGACCTCATCTCTGCTCTAGAATGTGAGGGTCCGGGGATGCCTGGGTCTTCCTGTCCCCTGGGAGAGACCTGAGATGCAGAGATCATTCCTGCCCCTTCTCTCAGGGTGTTGGACCACTCCCCAAGGGTTCTGGGCCCAGGGGCTGCCTCTTCAGTTCAAGGCACAAACACTGTGGTTAGGGATGGGCAGGCAAGGCATGGGGTCACTCCTGGCAGGCACCAGCTGGACCAGTCCATCTTCCCTCCCCTGGTCCTGCCCTCTTTCTTCTCCTACTGGTCCCATACTGGGCAGGGCCTGGCTGGGTGGACACTTAAACCCCACCCCAAGGTCCCTAACTCCTGGACCAGGACCAGCCCTCCTTAGAGGCTGGAGTCCAAGCACCATCAGTGTCCTGGACTGGAGCGGCTTCCCTGCCCTTGTGAGATAGGGGCACAGAGGGCTCACAAGGGGAGGTGGGGGTGGGGGCGTCCTTGGCTGGACACTGGCTGGACAAGGCCAGTCTCCCTTCTCCTTCTCGGAGCTTCCCTGTCCCCATGTGGACCCAGGGGGCAGAGCTGGGGAGAAGAGAGGGCAGCGATGCTTTCCTGTGCTCCCTCTCTTGCTTCCTGCTGACCCGGGGCAACATCTCCCCAAGCCACAAATGAGATCCCTTCTGGCAGCACTGGTGGCTCTGACGGTTCAGGAACCTGGACCCCTGCCTCACTGCGGCTGGCAGGCCATGTGGGCACAGAGTGCGGGGCCCGAGGCCTGCCCAGAGGGAGCTGCTGGGGAGACGAGGGTAAGGGATGGACTCCCGGGGGATGTCTGCCCACCCTCGTTGGCCAGCCACACCTTGGCCTAGGCCAGGAGGCGGATGACCCCGTTGTCCGAGCCCAGCAAGAGGTGGCGTTTAGTGGGCAGCAAGGCCAAGCTGGTGAGCGTGCCTCGGAAGTTCTCAGAGCTGAGCTTCGTGGTGGCCTGGGAGGGCGGCTCAAGCAGGGAGCAGACGCCGATCTTGTTGGCCACGGTGCCGGTGACCACCTCGCTGCCGTACAGGTCGAAGGTGTGGATGGGGTCAGATGCTGATTTGTAGTGGTGCGTGGGCTTCTGTTCCAGCTCCTTCCACACAGTCAAGGAGTGGTCAGAGGAGGAGCTGACCAGGACACTGCCCTCCACCGCCTGCTCAGGGAGAAGAGAGCCTCAGCAGGGCCTGGGCCCTCCCATGTGCCCACCGAGCTCCAAGGTCTTCTGTTTACTCGCACTGTATCTCCCAGGAAGACAGGGGATCCCGGGCAGGGGACCAGCTGCCCGCCGCCCCCCCCCCCCCCCGCCACATTACATTAACACTAGTTAATATGTTAAAGTGTCTTTAACCTAGTCATCACTATCATTTGAGCACTTACTGTATCTAGGCATTTTGTTAGGCATGCCATATTGCCACATTTAATTTTCATAACAACTCTATGACGTAAATGCTGTTGTTCCCATTTTATAGAGAAAAAACATGAGGCTAAGAAAAATTAAGTAATCCTACCAAGGTCACAGAACCAGTAAGTGGCATTGCCAGATAATACCCAGGCTGACCCCAAAGCCTTCCTTGGAAGGTCAGAACTTAGAGGTGCCTGAAGCTCTGGGGCCCCGGACAGAGTTGGGGGCAGCCTGCCCTTAGTACTGGCAGTGCATGTCCCCTGGCTCCAGTCAGGATAGGGAGGGGGTGCCAGTTGCCTGGAAAAATCCTCCCACATACAGTCCTGTTCCTCCTCCTGGTCCCTCCCTGGGCAGTTCCCCAAGGTCTGTGACTGAGAATGGGCGGGGGTAGGGGCAGGATCCCCATGCCCGGGTGTCCCTACCCCCACCAGGGCAGCCCAGCACGGGCCATGGACTCTGCTCAGTGGTCGGGGGCAGTAAACACCCTCCCAGCTGAGCTTTATTTAACCTGAACTGGGTCACGGACAGGACCCGACCCCTGATCCTCCAAGCAAGACAAATATGGACAAGGGTTACTCATTAGAACATCCCCAGGGAACAGCAGGGTCAGCTCGCCCCCTGGTTCCCGCCCCCGTGGCCTGCCTGCCGCCAGGGCCCCCTGCAGAAGAGCTGGCTCCTAACCCTCTCCGCCCATCAGCCATGGGGCATGTACGAGGGAGCCGGTCCTGGGTGGGCCCTAAGAGGGCCTGGAGCAGGGGCTGGGCTGGGCAGTGAGGAGGGAAAGGGGACCACGTCAGTCACCTTGATCTGCAGGATGTCCCCCTCATGGGCTGGCCAGCCACGCAAAACCAGGCCTGTACGGGTGTCCAGGAGCACCATGAAGCCCGAGGAGAAGCCAGCCACGACGCTACGGCCACTGGGGCTGACGGCCAAGGAGCGGACAAGCCCCGGGTTCAGCCCGCCACCCAGGCGGAACTCATGCTGCAGACAGAGGGAGATGAGCTAAAGCACTGCCACCCACTCCAACCCATTTCTCCCTGAGGTCCTGTTCACCCCAAGCCCACACGGCTAAAAGGCCTGAGCCTCTATGCCCCATCGAGGGGAGGGCACCCCTTCATCCCAGATCAGAGTCCCACCCCCCAGCGTTTGCTGCTGTGGGTGATTTGTCTCCAAAGAGAAACTACACCCTGCTTCTCTCTTCAGGGTCTTTCCTCCCTGCTGGGCATCCAAGCCAGGGCTCAGGGAACCGAACGCCCCTGACCTGCAGGCCGGGCTTCCTGCAGTCCACAAAGCGCAGGGTCGAGTCAGAGCTGGCCATGGTGATGCTGGTATGGGGGGCAGGCATGACAGCCACAGCAGTCAGGGGCACCCGGCTGTCCCATGGCTCTATTACACGAAGGGTCTTCCCTGGGAAGGAAAGGCACAGTGGATCTAGGGTCCCAGTAGCAGATGGAAGAACCCCAACCCTTCCTATCTCCCTGACATACCCTGTAACTGCCTCTCATCTCCCAGGGGACCTAAGAAAATACTAAAGATGATTTTTGACCCCCCCCCCCACCTTCCTGCATCCATGGCCAGGCCAGGCTCCTGTCCCCAAACTCTTCACACAGCACCCCCTGACCAAATGCTACCTCTCCTCGGTCTACCTCGATGCTACTCCATCCCCTCCCCCTTTAAAAACCTTATTAACCTTATTTCTGCCTAACACGATGCCAAAAAATCATCAAGCAACTCTCTGCCAAACTTGTATGACATGTTATGTGTTAAGCCAAACCCCTATGTGCATTATCTTCTAAACCAGTTTTGATTCCTGTTTTACAGATGGGGAGCACTAACGCTTCCAGCATCAAAGTGACTTGAGCAAGGTAACTCTGCAAATAAGTTGGCAGAACCAATTCAAACTTAAGGCTAATGGATTCCAACTCAGGTCTAACTGCTCCTCTGTGCAGCCTCGCTGGGTTGTCCCACATCATATACCAAGACACCCCAACCGCCCAACCCTGGGTCCCCGCACCCAGAGGCCTGGCCTGGCAGGGCACAGCATGGCAGCAACAGAACAGGCTTCACCTGGGCCCACTCACCTGTGAAGGGGTCCCAGACGTGCACAGCCCCGTCACAGCTCACCACATACTGCGGGGCCTCAAGCTGGCCCACAAAGAAGACGCTCTTGCGGTGCTGGGCGTAGACGAGGCGTGGGGCCATCTCGCTGGTGCCATCCCCAGAGTTGTAGAGTGGCCAGAGGCGCACCGTGCGGTCCTTGCTGCCACTCAGGAAGAAGTCCTCGCTGCTCAGGGGCGCCACGCACTTGACAGCCCCCGAGTGGCCTGGGAAGCTCTGCAGGCGGATCTGATGGAAGTGGAAGTGGGCATCCTGCTGGCTCACGCCGATCTCGTACTGCCAGTACGCCAGCCAGTTCCCGCTTAGCCCGTGGGCGCTCCGCGGCAGCTCCCGCTTCAGCGCGTTGTCCTCCTCGCTGCTGGGGCCCCCACTGCCAGCGCCAGGGATGGGGCCCAGCAAGCTGGGGCTCTCAGGCTGAGAGTCATCGGGAATCTGGATGCGGTTCCCGACCAGCACGCTCCCAAAAGTCCCCGAGTGGCCGTCGTCCCGGGAGCAGCCCCCACTCTGGGGGTCCCACTCAGGGCCGGCGCTGGGCACCGTGGGCTCCAAGCCGGCAGGGCTGCGACTGCTCGGACTGATGGTCTCCAAATACAGCCCTGCCAGCTCCCCAACCAGCTCGTGGTTGGGGATGATTTTCCGAATGATGTCACCTGGATGGGAGTGGGAGAGGTCCTCAGGTTAGGGAAGATGGAAGGCCACTGCCACCACCCATCCAAGGCTTGGGAACCACAGAAAACAGAGCAGGTCCTGGCTGTGCAACTCTGGGCAAGTAACTCTTCATCTCCGAGCCTATTTTCTTCCACAGAGAAAGGTAGATCCATTCACACGAACATCTTCTATGTGTGCCGGGCTTTACGCAGGGCATCAGAAATAGAATGGTAAAAGCCAGGGGGTGCTTTCCCTCCCAGGGCTTATATTTCAGTAGAGGGACGATGACATATCTGACCACAGGGCTGTCCATCCTATTTAAGATGATAACACACATAATTGCTCGGCAGTGCCAGGCCCATAGGGGAGGCTACAGAAATGGTGGGCAGCTTATTCCTCTCAGACAGCTCCAGGAGATGTCAGTACGTCAGCCTGGTGGCCCTGCCGTCCCCAGGGATAATCTAGGCCAGCTCCTGTGCCTCCTTGCTGGCTAATGCTCAGTCCCTGTTTATACAGCACCTTGGAACTCTGAGGTCCAAGGCCAAATCCCTTTGCTCTGACCCAGAACACTGAATGCTCATTACTGATTCTGGGGGCAAGGGGAGCATGGGGCCCTCCCCAGAGAAGAGACATAGCCACAGAGGCTTTGCGAGGGAACGTGATGGGGCAGTACCCAACAGGCAGGAGAAGGGCACGTAGATTGTGTACGCCATCTCCAAGGTGAACACCTTCTGCAGCTCGTCCAGCAGGGTAGGGTCCACCAGCCGCTGCTGCCCATCGGAGAAGGCCACCTCTGGCAGCTGGCCCTCACTGCGGCCCACGGGATCCAGCTTCAGCTCCTGTGGGCAGGGAGGCCCAGGGAGTCAGCCGAGTTCACGGCCCCTGCCCAGCCCAACCCAGCCAGGTAAGGGGGGTAGGTCTGCCTACCTGGTGCCGAAGCTCATGCAGCTGAGAGAAGACTTGAAAGAAGGTGGCCACAGGTTCACTCAGGTGCTGCTGGACCATCTCCTGTCCAATGCGCAGGCATATGAGGGCAATGAGGCTGATGGTTTTCACGCACAGGACAGTCCGGGCCTGGGCCCCACTCGGGAACCTGGAAAGAGAGTTCATGAGCTCCAGCACCCCCCACCTCTCCACAACTCTGTGGGACTTGCCCAGAATCTATGAAAAGCTTTAAGCGAAAAGAACTATAAGACAAATTTGATCCAAACCAGACGAGAGGAACCGGAGGCACGGAAAGAAGATGTGGCTTGCTCAGGGTCACACAGCTGGATCAGAACCAGGAATCCTGATAACCAAGACTCCTGACACCCAGTCCGGTCTCACCCCCAAGCTTCCCAGCCCCTCCTGGGTAGCTCCCTCAGCTGAGCTACTCCCCTGCACAGGGGTGGGGCAGGAGCCTACCCAGTGACGAGGGAAGTGAGGAAGCTGAGCACGGGCAGCAAGACCTCGTGGCTGATTCGGGGCAGGATGTCCATGAGGGTGGTGTCCGAGAGGTACACGATGATCTTCTGGGTCAGAGTCACCGCTGCCAGCAGCCCCGCCTCCTTACGGCTGTTCAGTCTACTGGGGCCTGAGGTGCCACCTGGGGCCACCTAGGGCCATAGAGAAGGTGAGGGCCAGGCTGTCCACGGACCCCCTGGGGCCCCCAGGGATCCCAGGTCCGCCCTCAAGCTCCTTGACCTCCCCTGGGACTGCCAATCAGTAACTGACCAGGTAGCTGATGTAGGGCAGGTACTGGTAGGTGAGGACAGGCTCCCCATACAGATGAGCAATGTGGAGGAGGCAGCTGAGCACGGGCCCCGACACTATATCACCCAGCACCGGTCTCTTCTGATAGATGTTGCCAGCGCTCAGAGGGGGACTCTCACCACTGCTCACGGTGAACTGTTGCCGAGTGGGCCCTGCCGAGGAAGAACCAGCAGCCTTGAGTAGCTAACAGCAGGCAGGAGGCAGGGCGGCCTTCCAGGAACTGTGGTAGCCACTCCTCGTCACCCTAGCCTGGGGGCCACCCCATGCCTTACCCAAGGAAGGAAGTAGCTTACAGACGGGGACCCAGGACCTGCCTGGGAGGTGGAAGTAAGGAAGGATCCCCTGCAGGGGGCTGAAGATAGACAGAGGGGCTGGGACGAAGCCCCATCTCCAGCACCAACCACAGGCCTTACCAACGTAACAAGATGTCAGCAGGCGGAGCAGGTTCCGGGCCACGTAGCGAGAGGCCACTGTGGGACCAAGCTTGGCAGATAGCCAGCGGACCATCTTGCAGGCTGTATCTGCAGGGCAGGAACGGGCCCTGAGCTCATCAGATAATGGTGACTTGCCACACCTCCCACCCCACCCCAGGGCACCTCTCCTGGCCAGCCCGGCTGCAGACCTGCCGAGGGGCCCAGTCAAAGCCGGGTGCCCCACACCACCACCCTCTATTTAGCAGTGGCAGAGGTGGCCTGTGGCTTTGGGACAGCCCCCACGTGGCCCTGGCTTTGGAGCTACTCCAGGCTCCTTTCCTTCAGCACACCTGGCAGGAAGGTTATCCTTTCAGCGAATCTTCTTAAGCTGCTAAATGAGGCCTGGCCAGGCCCTGGCTCCCTCACCCTATGGCCTGTGCTCCTTCTTCTTCCTTCCACTCTCTCTGTCTAAACTTCCTAGGTTTGCACTGATTCTTTTTTTTTCTTCAAACTTTTATTTAAATTCTAGTTAGTTAAAATACAGTACGATAAGGGCGCCTGGGTGGCTCAGTTGGTTAAGCGACCGACTTCGGCTCAGGTCATGATCTTGCAGTCTGTGAGTTTGAGCCCCGCGTCGGGCTCTGTGCTGACCGCTCAGAGCCTGGAGCCTGCTTTAGATTCTATGTCTCCCTCTCTCTCTACCCCTCCTCTGCTCATGCTCTGTGTCTCTCTGTCTCTCAATAATAAATAAACATTAAAAAAATTTTTTTAAAAAATACAGTACAATATTGGGTTCAGGAGCAGAATTCAGTCCCTGATTCTTCAATGGAACCATGACAACCTTAGAGCCTCACACATGCTGTTCCCACTGCCTGGTATGCTCTTCCCACTGTAAACCCTACCATTTTACTTGCTATCTCCTATTCATTGGACCTCAACCAGCCCTACTTTCATGGGACCCTGAAAACTAGATCTAAGCCCCATTTATATTCCCTCATAGCAGCCAGTCATGTTCTTTACAGCACTAACATGACATTTACATGACACTGTCTACAGTGTGGCATCTCCTCGGCTACAGGTGAGCTCCAGGAGGGCAGGCCCACATCTGTGCTGTGTGTGAATGTGCTGCACCCACCGCTTAGCAGAGAGTAGGTACTCAGAAATGTTGAATGAAAACCAGAGTAAAGAAAAGCTAATACCTATTCTTCTGAAACTATTCCAAAAAATAAAAGAGGAAGGACAACTTCCAAATTCATTCTGTGAGGCAGCGTTATCCAGATAAAGACACAAAGAGAACAACAGGCCATTATCTCTGTTGCACACAGATGCAAATATCCTCAACAAAATGGTAGCCAACTGAATCCAACAATACATTAAGAAAATCATTCACCGTGATCAAGTGGGATTTACTCCTTGGGATGCAAGGGTGGTTCAATAGTCACAAATCAATCATCATGATACATCACATCAATAAAAGAAAGGATAAAAGCCATATGATCATTCCAACCGATGCATAAAAAGCACCTGACAAAGTACAATGTGCATTCATAAAACCCTCAACAAAGTAGGTCCAGAGGAAACATACCTCAACATAATAAAGGCCATATATGAAAACCCCACAGCAAATGTCATCCTCAATGGGGAAGAACTAGGAGCTCTTCCCCTAAGGTCAGAAACAAGACAAATATTTCCACTCTCACCACTGGAAGTCTTAGCCACAGCAATTAGACAACAAAAAGAAATAAAAATCATCCAAACTGGTAAAGGAAGTAAAACTTCCATTATTTGCTGATGACATGATACTATTTATAGAAAACCCTAAAGACCCCACCAAAAAAACTATTAGAACGGACACATGAATTCAGTGAAGTCACAGGATACAAAATCAATGTACAGAAATCTGTTGCATTTCTATACACTAAGAATTAAACAGCAAAAAGAGAAATTAAGAAAACAATCCCGTTTACAATTGCACCCAAAACAGTAAAATACCTAGGAATAAAATGAAACAAAGAGGTGAAAGACCTGTACCCTGAAAACTATAAAACATGGATGAAAGAAATTGAAGATGACACAAAGGAATGGAAGGTTCTTCCATGGATTGGAAGAATGGATATTGTTGAAATGTCTATACTAGCCAAAACAATCTACACATTTAAGGCAACCCCTATCAAAACACCAACAGCATTCTTCACAGAATTAGAACAAACAATCCTAAAACTTGTATGGAATCACAAAAGATCCTGAATAGCCAAAGCAATCTTGAAAAAGAAAAAGTGGAGGTATCACAATTCCATACTTCAAGTTATATTAATTACAAAACTGTAGTAATCAAAACAGTATGGTACTGGCACAAAAATAAACACATCAATGGAACAGAACAGAAAACCCAGAAAAAAGCCCACAATTATATGGCCAATTAATCTTTGACAAAAGAAAGAATATACAACCGGAAAAAGTCTCTTCAGCAAATGGTATTGGAAAAACTGGACAGTTACATGCAAAAGAATCATGCTGGACCACTTTCTTATACCATATGCAAAAAGAAACTCAAGATGGATTAAAGTCCTAAACATGAGACCTGAAACCATAAAAATCCTAGAAGAGAGCATAGGCAGTATTTTTCTGACATCAGCCATAGCAACATCTTTCTAGCTATGTCTCCTGAGGCAAGGGAAACAAAGGCAAAAATAAACTTTTGGGACTACATCAAAATAAAAAGGTTCTGCATAGCTAAGGAAATGATCAACAAAACTAAAAGGCAACCTTCTGAATGGGAGAAGATATTTGCAAATGACATATCCGATAAAGGCTTAGTATCCAAAATATATTAAGAACTGATACAACCCAACAGCCAAAAAACAAATAATCCAATTTAAAAAAAGGCAGAAGACATGAACAGACATTTCTCCAAAGAAGACATCCAGATGGCCAACAGACACATGAAAAGATGCTCAACATCACTCATCATCAGGGAAATGCAAATCAAAACTACAATGAGATACCACCTCACACCTGTCAGAATGGCTCACATTAACAACACAAAAAACAGTTAAGTGTTGGCGAAGATGTGGAGAAATGTGCAGTGCTGGAGGGAATGCAAACTGGTGCAACCACTGTGGAAGGTGCTTGGGAGGTACTTCAAAAAGTCAAAAATAAAACCACTCTATGATCCAGTAATTGGACTACTGGTAGTTACTCCCAAAATATGTAAACACTATTTCCAAGGGACACACACACCCCTATATTTACTGCAGCATTATTTACAAGAGCCAAACTATGTGCAGCCCAAGCGTCCATCGACAGATGAATGGATAAAGAAGATGTGGTACACATGTACAATGGAATATTACTCAGCCATAAAAACGAATGGTATCTCGCCATTTGCAACAACATGGACGGCGCTAGAGAGTATTATGCTACGCAAAACAAGTCAGTCAGAGACAGACAAATTCCACATGATTTCACTCATGTGTGGAATTTAAGAAACAAAGCAAACAAGCAAGGACAAAGGGAGAGAGAAAAAGAGTGAGAGGAAGAAACCAAGAAACAGACTCTTACCTACAGAGAACTGATGATTACCAGAGGGGAGGTGGATGGGGAAATGGGTGAAATAGGTGATGGGGATTAAAGTGCACTTGCTGTGAGGAGCACTGAGCAATGTATAGAATTGTTGAATCACTACATTGCACCCCTGAAACTAATAGAACACTGTATGTTAACTATATCGGAATCAAAAGACAAAACAGAACCCTGAGGCACCTGGCTGGCTCAGTGAGAACATGCGACTTGATCTCAGGGTCATGAGTTTAAGTCCCACGTTTGGGTGTAGACATTATGCAAATAAATAAATAATACGATAAGATAAAAAGACAAAACAAACCAGAGGACTGTTTTACAACACCTCGAGGCCTGAGAACTCACCAAGAAGGATCTTCTGTTCTTTGCCCTCCGACTGCTCAGTTAGTGGTTCCTCCTCTTCCTCCCCATCTGTGTCACCACCACGGGCCACGACAGTATCCATGGACAGCACCGTGTCAGAGAGAGTGAGCTCAGACGCCCTGGTGATGTCGTCTTGCTCCCCCTCTCCCTCCTCCTCCTCCAACACCACACAGCCTTCCTCCTCCTCCTCTTCCTCCTCTGAGCCTTCGCTTTGCTTCAAGTCCTGGCTGCTGTCACCTGACCTGAGGCTGCTCTTGTCCACAGGAGCACCCCCCTCATCTGCAGCCCGCTCCTCGCCCAGGGAGGTCTCACTGGTGCTGCTCTTGTCGCTCAGCCGGCCTAGGCTCACAGCCTCAGCTTCCTGGGGCTGTGGGGACTCGGTCACATAGAGCCCAGCTTGGAAGTCTTCGGTCTCAGGGAGGTAGGCCTGGTCATGGAAGCTGACACCAGACGTGTAGTCTGGGAGCCCCAGGCCCGAGGAAGCAGCAGGCTCACCATCCATCTGAATTTCCTCCCCAAAAGCACAGGGGCTGGGCCTAGCCCCTGGGAGCTCACTCTCCTCATCCTCAGTGGCCCCCACCAGGCCCTTGCTTTCCTCCTGGGAGGCCTCCACACCAGCCAGCACCTGGAGGACGTGGGGCAGCAGGTGGATGAGAAAGGCCTGCAGGCCCAGCCGCACCATCAGCTGGGCCACAAAGCAGTCAGTGTACAAGTAGAAGCGGCCGTGTAACCGGCAGGGGCTCTCATAGGCACCAATGAGGGGCTTCAGTAGGTACTTATTGGCATTTTTGGGGCCCAGGGCCTTAGCGACAGGTTCAAATAGGTACCAGGCTGTGTACACAGCCGTGTGCTCCTCAGACATGAGTGACAGCACGAAGGGCAGCAGGATCTCCAGGCCCTCCGGGGTGATGTCACTCAGCACTGCACCTAGTTGCTGCCACAGAGCAAACACCAGCTCCCGCCCCTGGGCCTCGTCCTCCACGCGTCTCGCCTGATACAGGAGGATGAACTTGTGCAGCGCCGGGAAGTACGGAGGGAAGGGAACCACGGAGCTGAAGGGGCTGAGGAGCTGGGCCGGACAGGGTGGAGGCAATCCCCGGGAGATGGGCCTGTACTCAAAGAGTGGGGCCAGCTTGCCCCTCCCTGCTGCCACAGGGCCTTCGGGTCCACTGAGCTGCAGGAGCATGTCCAGCACGGGCTGCAGAGACACGGGGATCTCCTTGGGGTGGCGTGTGCAGAGGCCCCGAACGGCCTCGAAGCGTACCCACAAAGGCGCGTCAGGCTGCATTGTCCGGACCCTGGTGGCAAACACCATCTCAGCCAACAGGACACCCAGCGCCTGCATGTCCCGATGGAAGAGGTCCTGCAGCTGCACGGGTGGCTGGACCTGGGCATGCTCAGGCACCTCCAATTGGCCCCCTAGGCCTTTGGTCAGGAAGTTGCCTAGTTTCTCCAGCCCTTCCAGAGCCTGCACAGGATTGAAACCCTCGGGAAGAAGAATCTTCCCCTCCTCACCTTCCCCAGGGTCGGCCCCAGCAGCTTTGTTCCTGCGGCCTGCTCGAGAGGCCGAGGCCACTGAGAAAGACAAAAGGCCTGGGGAGGCTTGACTGGAGGAAGATGCGGAAGAGCCCAGCTGGTCACCTGCTTTCCCTGCGAGGGAGATAGAATCCAGAGCTTCTGTGGCCTGTTCCAAGTCATCTTCCCCTGCCACGGGCCTCTCCCTGGCCCAGCCAGCCTCACAGGGAGTGGCCTCCAAAACCAGCCTGCCCACCCCGTTTGTAAGCTGTCCTGGTAAGTCCTCCCGGCCTATGCTCTCCTGGATGGTCTGGAACAACACTCTGGGGATGAGTGGAGGCTCAGGGGCCAGGGCAGGAGCCCCAGCCAGGCGTTGGGGGTGTGGCTGATCGAAGAGCTGCACCACGCCATAGCTGGTCAGGTGTGTGTGGGCATCCACCAGGTGCAGGCACACATTCTTCTCTTTCACAGCCTCCTTGCCCTGGAGTTTGTAGCCAAATGTGAGGTCAATCCAGTGGTGTAGGTCCTGGGACACCTCTCGGCTCTCCAACAGTGCCCGGTGTGCAGACACGAACTCCTGACTGGAGCCACACCAGGCTGGCACATCTAGGTCAGGCATGTCAGGGTGGATGGAACAGAAGATAGAGGGATCGGTGTAGAACTCAGGAATGCACTCGTCGGGTGTCCAGTTCTGCATACGTTCCATGCTGGCGGGATACTCATGGGGCTCCCACTGCGCCCGCACATGTCCACAGAGCACCGACCGGGGTGTCCTCCGAGCCTTGTACACATAATATGTGATGTCGGAAAGCACGTCCGAGATGTGGTGAGGAACGTGAGGTGGCTCCCCGCCACCCGCACCACCTGCTACAAATGCCTGCCGCGTCATCTCGTATGTGAAGTCCAGCTGCTTATCCCCCTTGTTGAGGCGGAACTTGGACTTGCGCAGGTCTCGAAAGCGCCCGTGGGGTGTGGTGAAGTCCACCACCCAGGGCAGCACTGGGTGGTAGTTGGGATCCCCCTGCCGCCGACCTGCCAGCCTATTTAGCTGCATGAGGTAGTGAAAGTTGCTGATGCGGCCATGGACCCAATCCAACACAAGGCCTCTAAGTTCCTCCCGGCAGGTGGGACACCCAGCCCCCCCACCTCCCTCCTCTCCAAGTTCAGTGCCTGGCCCAGCCCTTGATACAGGGGTCTCCTCATTCTCTTCCTCCCTGGGCCTCTCGTAAGCACTCAGGTCCAGCCGGAGCTCGCTGCAAAGCTTCTCATCCACAGCAATGTGGTGCAAAGTTAGGGCCCCGCAGGCCAGTCCCTGGCGGTGACAGGCATCCATAGCCCTCAGCACACGGAAGAGAATGAAGAGCACCTTGGCTTGGCTGTTGGTCAGCTTGGCAGGGCTGAAGGTGACCACATCGTGCAGGGAAAACTGCACATAAGGGTGCACCACGTACAGCATCTCTGGCGACTCCAGCAGGGCCTCAGCTCGCAAAAGACTGGGACAGGCCAAGCTGCCCCGAGGGGGACAGGGACCATCTCTCGTATATGATGGGCACTGGGTAAATTCACCCACTGACAGGAAGGAACAACCATAGACCCTCTGCAGAGCCTGTCGTACTAAGTCCAGGGCAGGGACAGCTGAAGGGGCAGGGCTATGACTATACGGCTGCCCATAAGTACGATAAGCATGGCGCCACAGGTTGCGATAATTCTGGGCAGCCACATCCTGCATGAAGCGAGTGAGGGTCTCAGGGCTGCCGGACCCTTCCTCGAAAGGCAAGCCGCCACGGAGGGGGTAGGACAGCCTCCGCTTCCGCAGCCCGTGCACCTCCACGCGCGTCCAGCCGGGGGGCAGCTTCTGCACGGAGCGTTGCAGAAGAGTCCTCACTTCCGCCTCGCTCAGGCCCTCTGCCCGGGGGCAGGGTCCCAGGGGCAGCCGGCGCTCGCGGAGGCTGGCCAGCCAGCGCGCGGGCACTAAGGCCACCACGTGGGTGCCCCCCGGGGCCGCAGCCAGCTGCCGGGCATCGATGTTCAGGTCCCTCTCCACGCTCTGGAGCAGCTCCTCCATGTCGGGGCTTGGGGGCGGGGACCAGCCTTCGGCCCCGTTGGTAAGAGCGACTTCCCGCCCCCTGCTCCCCGGGGCCATCCCCTCCTGGCCGCCTGGGGGCAGCGCGGGGCTGAGCCCGGCCACGGCCCTTCCCGCGACGGCTTCCGGGGTGCCAGGCCGGGCGGGTAGGGACGGGCGAGGCACCCGGGCTGAGGCAGAGGCGGGGGCGGGGGGGCCGGGGACAGAGGAGGGGAGGGCGGGGACGCTCTTACCCCACTGCAGGGTCCTGCGCTCCGGGCACAGCCGGGCAGGGGCTGCGGGGCGCCCGAGCCTGGCTCTGCCGTGACCGGTCAGCTGACTCGGCTCACGTGATCGCCCCGGCACGGAAACAACCGCACGTGGCTCAAATGGGCCGGTCGGACCGCGCCTCCCGCCGGCGCCACCGCCTGGCAGGCCCCGGTGCCCTCCCTCCCAGTGCAGTTGCGGCTTCGCTTTCTCGGGGTGCAGGAGAGGGGGATGCTGAACAGCCCATGAGATTTCCCTCCCTGCTTCCTCCTGCACGCACCAGGACGTGGATTTAGGAAGGATTTTGCCGGAGATCCCAGCCTTTAGCTGGCTGATACCACCGCCCCTCTGGTTTTACAGATAAGAAACCGATGGCAGAGCCGGGCTTTTGACATTAAGTCCCTTCAGCGCCTCCATGCTGCCTACCAAGAGAAGGAGCTTTTAATTTTCCAACACATTTAATCAGTAGCATTCCATTTGGCTTTTACAGCACCCCTAAAATACAGAAGACAGTTAATACTCTTTATATTTCACAAGTCATAACCAAGAGCCGCCAAAGAGACTCGCCCAAGTGGCAGAATGGCAACTTAGAAGCTGGTGCACGCCTTTCTGTCCTACAGTCCTCCCCCCTCCCCAGCCCTCTCAGGGTTCTTTCTTTCTCTCTTTCAAATTCTGAGCCATCTGAGAGGGAGAAAAGTGGCCCAGGCCCACAGGCCTGTAGTTCTTGGGAGGAAAGGTTCCCCCAAGACTTCCCGTTGAAGATCTGCCTCTGAGGTGCCAGAGCCTGCCTGCTGTGCTCAGAGCCTTGCAGTTGCTACCTTGGCTAGGCGAACGGTGCAGCACAGGACAGGGAGCAGAAACCAGACAGCTGGTGCCAAAACTATCCGGGGGTCTCGGTTCTGACCCATTTGAGGACATTGTAGCAAAACCACTGGCTCTGTTTTTTTGAGTCTCACTCCTAGGAGATTTTGCCTCAAGTAGGAGTTTGGTGTAGAGGGAGGAATCCATAAAGGCACTCAAGAAAAACTACTGTCCCAGGGCGCCTGGGTGGCTCAGGCGGTTAAGCATCCATCTCCATTTCGGCTCGGGTCATGATCTCATGGTTCATGGGTTCGAGCCCCACATCGGGCTCTATGCTGCACTGAGTCTGCTTGGGATTCTCTCTCTCCCTCTCTCTGCCTCTCCCTTGCTCATGCTCTCTCTCTCTTTCAAAAGTAAATAAATAAAACTTAAAAACAGTTTTTTAATTTAAAAAAAAAAAAGAAAAACTACAGTCCTAATTAGAGAGGAAACAAATGGTTCAGCTATGATCTGATTCCATCTGCATCCTCTTGAAGACACAGTGGGAGCCCCGGATGTGCTTGTTCACATGGCCTTGGGCAGTTATAACTTACAACCATCATTCATGGAGCACTGATTAGGAGCCAGGCACCCGGCTAACACTTTGCATATCTTGTTTTGTTTAAGGAGATATTTTTATAACCATTTAGGATGAGGAAGCTGACTACCTTAGGCAACTTGCCCAAGGTCACACTGCTAAGAGTTGGTAGAGCCAAATTTCAAACCCAAAGTATCTCATTCTTTTTTTATTTATTTTTTTTTTAATTTTTTTTTTCAACGTCTATCTATTTTTGGGACAGAGAGAGACAGAGCATGAACGGGGGAGGGGCAGAGAGAGAGGGAGACACAGAATCGGAAACAGGCTCCAGGCTCTGAGCCATCAGCCCAGAGCCTGACGCGGGGCTCGAACTCACCGACCGCGAGATCGTGACCTGGCTGAAGTCGGACGCCTAACCGACTGCGCCCCCCAGGCGCCCCCCAAAGTATCTCATTCTAAAACCAATGTTCACTGTGCTCCTTGGTCATGAAGTTTTATTTTTTCACCTGAGAAATTAGGCGTTCTTTGACAATCTCGCATCCCGAACTTTGGTCTGAGTACCTGAGGCCAGAGAACGGGTTTTGATGGTCAGTGGGTAGTGCCTGCTTCTTAGTACCAATAAAATTGGGTCCACCTGGTCTTTGCTCGGGTTTGTTTACCTAGTCTGAATAGGCACTACTTTTTCTTTCTGTAAGTTCGTGTATGTCCTGCCCTCTAGTGGTTTTGGCTTGCAATACAACAATGACCTTGAGTGTAACTAACCTTAAGAATTCTTTTCTTCCTTTGAATAGGATGTCCTTACAATGCTGGGCACTAAGATTTCTGGGGCACTGACACCTTCCCCAACCTGAGGCCTAAAACAGTGGTTTTCAAACTTTATGATGTACTTCTGATTCAGTAGTCTGGAATGAGACCCAGGGACCCACATTTTTAACAAGCACCCCAGTTAATTCTGATGCAGGCAATCTGCAGGCCACATCTTGATAATAATGCTCTGTAACAGCTCAATTCCCAAATTTCCCTGGAATCCCAACCCAAGCACCCTTGGGCTTTGGAGAATCTGGGACCAAATTAGCCACTCCCTTTCGCCAACTTCAATATTGAGTTTCCTGGAGGTCATGGCTTGGATAGTCAAGGAGGGAAGTTGCAGCTGCCCCGGCAGTCAGCCCATGCTGAGTGAGGTTAGTTTTTGCTGATCTGGCAGTGAGAAAAGTGAAGGAAGCTAACATTTAGTGTGCCAACTGTGGGCCAGTGGGCCAGGTACTGTGCTAGGTGTTTTTGAACATAATCCTTTTCGGGGCACCACCCAGGTTTAAGCATTTGACTTCAGCTCAGGTCGTGATCTCACCATTCATGAGTTCGAGCCCCTCACTGGGCTCTCTGCTGTCAACACAGAGCCTGCTTCAGATCCTCTGTCTCCTCTCTTTCTGCTCCTCCCCCCTCATGTGCGCGCTCTCTCTCTCTCTCTCTCAAAAATAAACATTTTAAAATTTTTTAATAAAAACAACATAATCCTTTTTTAATCCCTACAATAAACTCTGAATTTATTATTCACTCTATTTTGTGGATGAGGAAATTGAGGTGCAGAGATGTTGAGCATCTTCAAGTTCAGAGCTGGTAAGAGCTGGAATTTGAATCCAAGTTTGTTGATTTCGGTAGTTCTCAACTGGGGGAGATTTTGGCCCCCAGGGGACATCTGGTAATGTCCTGAGACATTCGTGGTTGTCATAACTGCAGGGTGGGGGTGTTGCTTATTCCATCTAGTGGACCAGGGATGCTGCTAAAATATGCTACAAACGACAGCCCCCACAACAAGAAATTATCTAGCCCAAAATGTCAATACTGCTGAGGTTGAGAAACCCTGGACTCAAAGCCTGTGCTTTTGCCCAATGGGGTGGGAGGGGTGAGGGGGAATGGAGAGTTAGCAGAACAAAATGGACATGGGCCTACTCCGAGGGTCTTGGATAAGAAGGGAATGAGACTTCCACTGTAAGGATAATGGATAATGGGGGCAGCTGGTGAGGTTCCTCTTTCTTCCAAGCTTGGCCAAGGCCCTGCTCAGTTTCTCCCAACCTTGCCAAGTCAGTCCTGGGACTTAACACTAAGCTTGTCCTGGAATGACCCTGACTCCCTGCTCAGGGCTGGGGTAAAAATATTTACCTGGGTCTTCCTGCAGGACTGCCCAGCCAAAGCCTCTGGTTTCTGGGATCAGTGCATTCCACTTGCAGTCTCTGGGAGGCTCCACATTAGCACGCCTGCTGTGGAGGGTGAGAGTGTAAATAAAACAAGGGCCAGGTGGCATCTAAGTTATAAGTGGAGTGAATGGGTGAAGCCAAGAGAGTCCCATTAGCTAGCCCCAGTGTGGGAAGGAATAAGGCAACTTGAGTAGGGAGTAGGGGGCAAATGGCCTGGGGAGCAGGTTTCTGGCCCCAGGAAGCGTTCTTTCCATGGCTATTCCTCTCCTCTAGGTTTGGTTTGCAGCTTCGCTGGACCTTTCCCAGTACCATTCCTGGAGCACCCACACACCCAGCCAGCCACCATTCTGAGCCTCCCCAATACTGGCCTCCTTCTAGACCTGGGAAGGCGGGTATGAGCTGAGTGTGAACTGGCTGTGCAGACAGGAAATACCGCTCGTTCCAAGCTCAGACCTCTGAAGAGCTAAACAGCAGATGGGGGGGTGGAGGGGGGGAGATAGTCTTGGAGTGAAAGAGGAAAGAACATACAAGCAGGTCCCCCATATTTGGGGTTCCATCTCCTCTCTTTCCTGAAGACCCAGGAGGGTTGGGGCGGAGGTAGAGTGGGGGGTGGGGTGGGGATAAGGGGATGGAGGAGGGCAGGCCAGGAGGAGGATGTGGTAACAGCTGATTCGTCCCCTGAGGTCACACTTTCCAGCAATCAGCTGTTACTGGGGTGGAAGGCAGGAAGTTTCCTTAAAGGCACATTGTTCTGAACACAGGCTGGGAATTCTGGAGTTCCTAGGAACCACAGCAATTACTTGGTGGAGCCTGTATTTGATACAGAGGAACTGTCTCTCACCCCAGGCTGATCCTTTTCGGTATCCTCATACTCAACTGGGAGTCTATGGAAAAGTCACGGATCCTGTCTACACGTTTCTCTTTTATGGAACGGGCGGGGGTGGGGGTGATAAATTGCGACGCGTCCCAGACTCGGCCCTTTAAAAAAGCGGTTTAGCAGCTTTTGCCAAGTCATTGGGTTCCTCTTCGTTTTGCCCATCCCCCGCCCCCCTAGGCTCTGATTGGCCCCTGGAGAAAGGGGCAGCCTCCCCATTGGTCTCTACCTTTGAAATCTCTTCCTAAGTAGGCCTGAGTCAGTAAAAGGCTTCTGGAGGGCGGGACAGAATAGGGGTATTAGGCGGAGGATGGGGTTACTTACCAGTTGACACTCTGGCAAGACCCATCCCCTAGTTTCCCACCACTAGTCTTGCTTCTACCCTCAAGTGAGGACTGTACTATGAATCTTTTGTTAGGAAGCTGCTGCTTGAGAGGCTCTGCCTCTATGCGACTGGGACGAGACCTACTCTACAAGAAAAATCTCCTGGTTAGTAAGAGCCCGCCAGGAGAGGAGGACTAGATCTCTCCAGTGAAAGCTGGGACGAGGAGAGGTGGACAGTTTTTCCTCCCCCCAAAGCCCTCAAGAGTCATCCAATGGAAGAGTCTGCTGCCCGGGAGGCTGATTTCCATCTTCAGTTCTACCCACTCCTGCTTCGCCTGCTCCACCTTTCCCTAAAGAACTATCGCCTCATACGCAGAGGTCAGCGAATCCATTTTGGGGTAGTTTAAAACAAGCACGCACGGCCCAAAAAAGGAGGGGCTGTAGCCCTTTAAGAACTTCGCCAGGATGGATTCGGAGAGGAGTTTAAAAATGCCAACTCACAGAGCGCGCTGGATTCTGGGAACGAGGTGCCAGACCGAGAACTACATTGACCAGTGTGCAACGCAAACACACACGCCTTTACTTCCTTTTGCTCTTTAGGACTCTGGTTTGACGTAGCGCTCCTCAAAGCAAGCTGTCTTAGGCTTATGGCTCAGCCACACCCTTTCACCTATTGGTGAGCTCGTGAGTTGGTGGGCGTGGCCTAGCGCAGCTCACCCAGGCAAAGGGGTGGCCTCCTTGCCAATCAGCGCTAAGACGGCCGGAGAGGCGGGACCTGGGCGAAGTGCTGGCGCCCCAGAGTGGGTGTGGTCACGCTGCCCAGCAGTGGGCGGTGATTGGCCCTGGGCGGTGCAATCGCAGCTTGTGCGTCACGACGCCGCCAGCTGATCGGAGCCTGGAGCCGGTGTGTGCTGGGCGCAGGGAAGACACAGCGCCGCCGGCCGTGGGGGACGGACGCACTGATTTGCTCCCCTACCCTCAGCAGCCCCCCCACCCAGCACCAGGTGGGTGTGAGCTGGGGTCTCCGCCGCACAGGAGGGAACCGTGCTAACAGGGTAACGGGGGAAAGTAGGGTCCTGGTGGCCACACCCTGCCCTTCCGGGGGAGGGGAGAGGGGGCGGCGGGGGTAGGGGAGCTTTGGGGCAGAGGGGCCTGAACTGACTGGAGTAGTGTGGCAGGAGGTTTAAAGAAGGAGCCAGGACAGCGGTAGTGGCGGAAGGTTTTGCAGTGTGGCTAAAAGGGAGACGAGGGGCTGGAGGGCTGGGGGCAGCTAACCTGGGCGCCCCCTGGTCAAAGGATATGAGAACTGGCCTTCTAGCTTGCGGAGGGTTTGGACCCGGCGGGTAGTGAGGAGGTAGTTTTCCTTTACTGGCAGTCAGTGGGTCAGGGCCAATTGAGCGCCCTGGCAGGGAAGGGGTCTCTGGGCGGGCCGGCCCCTCCTCTCGTTCCCTCCAGGGGATGTTATGTAAGGGGGGAGGGGAGAGGAGTAGGGGGCGGCGGTGCGGGGGCCTTATGCAACCCAAAGGTTAGGGTTTCACCGCGGTTGGTGGGGGAAGCGGGCTGGAGGAGGACCTGGAAACTCTAACCCCCCCTCCCCAGCCTAACTGGCCGTCTTGGGCCCAGAGAAGGTCACCTCTGCACCTCCCCCCAGCATGTCCGGTTGTGGGGCCCCTAGCCCAGGCCTGGCCCTGACCGCCTGGGAAGCCGGCTGACTGGGTGGGGCGCCTGGGTTAGTCATCACTGGGCTCCCTCTCTCCCCACCTCTCGGCCAACTCTTGGCCCCTCCCTATGGCCTCTCGCTAGGCTATCGCCCCCACCTCCCTCCGGCCCTAGTTACAGCCTCCAACTCATTTGGCCTGTCATCCTGGCTGTCAGACTGGGCTAGGAATTGTCAGGGTGCCAAAGGGTTGATGGAGCAGCTGGTCAGAGGGTCAGTGCCCTGGGCCCACCCCGCCCTGCAGCCAAGGGCACCTGCTTGGCACAGACTCTGAGCAGCCGCTGAGTCCTATGGGCTGAGCAGAGCTGGCTCAGACAGAGGAGAGTGGGAAGGAGTTGGACTGGTCACCTGGGGGAAGGAAGATACCACAAAGTTCATGTCTCCCAAGAGGGTTTTGTAATTTGAAAACCTCCCACCCCCACCCTAGTCTTTCTGATCCTCTGAGTATAGAAGTCTGAAAGCAAGACCGCCTTGGCCGCTCACACTGGCATGGGCCATGCCCTTGGACTGAGTGTCAGCACAGACCCGCCCTCCCCAGCTCACAGCCCTCTAGCCTGCCACGCCCCCAGCCCCCTCCCTGGGCCATGCTGCAGGGCCCGGCTTTTCCTGCTGATTCATGCGTTGGAACTGTGGGGGCGGGGCTTGGAACTTGGAACAAAGTTCAGACATGGAGGGGCCGGCAGACAGCCTGGAATTCATACCAGATGTACCCGGAATGCGCAAGCGGAATGCCTGGCATTTGAGAGTCTTGGGGAAGCTGCCCATCCACCCTGCCCATACCTCCCTCCCCTCCAGCCTTTGGTCCCCTGTCCTCTCCTCACAGTCCCTGGAGCCTCTGCTGACCTTCCAAACACTTCCTTACTCTTCCCCAGATGTAGGCCCCCAAAACTCTTCTAGCTGAACTCTTTGGGAACAAGTCAGTTGGGCTGATCACTGAACTCACATTTTTGGACCTAAGGTACAACTTCTCACCAAGTACCTGGGCGATTGGTGGGACGTGTCCAAGGTTCTAAGTCCTGCCCTCTCTGAATGCTGAAGAGGAGGGGCCCTCCTGGGGAGCTGGGGCAAGGGGGGGGGGGTGGGGTGAGAGCAGGCCTGGGTCTCTACAGCCTTCAGTTCTGGAAAGAGGTGCAAGGAGGTATGTTTAGAGCTGCCTCTTGCTTCTCACTGAAGTTAACCGCTCCTGCAGGCCCAAGTCAAAGCCAAGAACCCTTTGTTACAAGGTTGAGCATCTGTTGGAGCTGGACTTTGATGCCAGTGGGACAGTGTCCCTGTGACATGGCCCTGCTCAGATCCTTCCCATTTTTCTTCCCTTTCCTTTTAGGAGCCTGTCCCTCCCACATCCTCAACTGGCTGAGCCGCAGTAGTTCTTCAGTGGCAAGCTTTATGTCCTGACCCAGCTAAAGCTGCCAGTTGAAGAACTGTTGCCCTCTGCCCCTGGCTTCAAGGAGGAGGAGGAAGAGGAGAAGGAGCTGCTTTCCCCCTCATCTGGAAGGTGACGGAACTGGGGCCGGGAAGGTCAGAACAGCGGGAGTGGTGATGCCTTTTGGAAAAGGGAACCTTGTTCAGTTGGAGACCCTTCAGCCAGATTGGCCCAGCAAGAGAGAACAGTTGTAGATTAGAGACCCTCGTCGGGCTGGGGACTAGATGGCTGTGACTACCCAAGGTCAGTTGGTCTACATCAGTGTGTGACAAAGGGAAGACAATGGGAGCAAAGAAAACTGGCAACACCTTTACTCAGATGTCTTTCTTGACCCTCCTTCCTGTCTCCCTTTCTTTCCTACTGCCTTTCCAGGTGAGGTCCAAAGTAAATTTCATCTTCAGGGAAGAGGTCATACTGAAACTCCCATCTGAGTAGTCAACCCCATGCTCTTAGCTTTCCCTGTATTTCCTCAGACTGGCCTAGACTCCAGTTACAGGGATAAATCACCTATATGTGGGAACCTTGGGCCTCTTGTCTCAGCTTCAACACCTGTGAGATGCAGAATCATACAGTTGAATGTGCGGGAGGGAATCAGAAGCCTACTGTGCAGACTCAGAGCCTGGGCTCTCTTCTCCCTGTGGGTGGGAACAAAACAGCTTTTCATATAAGCTGTTGCCCCTCCCCCCATCCCTAACCAACACAACCCCAGGAGCTGGGGGTGGGGGGAGGATTAGAGGGAGGGGGCTAGAGTTAGAGCAGGGCTAGGGGCTGGAGGAGCTCAGTCTCTACATTGACTTCCCACCATACAAAAGTGGCCCCAGGTTTCCTCTGCCACCCAAAACAGAACTGCAGCCCCTGATGGGGTTCCAACTGCTGTTCCTCTGTTCCTTCGCTCACTTTACCTTCCAGGATAATTTGTGAGACTCAGCTCAGGCTTATGAGGCAGGAAATTCTCTGCAGCAACCAGGCGAGATGGGTTGTGGGATGTGACCCCCTCTGGGGAATCAAGCTGTGTAAACCTAGCACCCCTGGCTCCTGATGCCATGTAACTAACTCTTGGGGCTCAGGCTCTGGTGTGGTTCAACCGTGGCCCAGCCTCCCTGCCTGAAGGTGGCCAAATTCAGGGGCTGCAGAAAGCTGTCCCACTGTGGGGCACAAGATGTACAGGTAGCTGGGTCCTTTTCTCCACTTATGAGAGAGATTTAGGGGAGAGTAGATCATTGAACCCACCCTTCTGCAGCCTAGGCTGGATGTGTGTGGGACTGCGGTGGAGGGGGTGGGTAGACTGGGTCCACTCACAGGCTGCAACAAAGATTGTTCTGTCCCTGGACATTGCTTCCGTCCTTTCTTCCCCTCTCCACTTCACTGGCCACAGTGTCTCCCTCCAGCCCTGGGTATGTGGCTCTGCCATCCTCACCCGTCATGGAGCAGAGATGAGGAAGAGCAGCCTGGGAACACAGAGGCAGGCAGAAGACCAGTGAAGGACCAGGCCCGGAGAGCACAGGGCCCTGTCTGGGCACCCCGCAGAGGGGACCCATAAAGGCCAGGAGCACCCCAGGAGGAGGGAGGACGGCCAGCCTCCATCAAGAACAAGCTCCCGGCCACTGGCTTCATTCACTATTTCTCTCCAGTGTCACTACCTCCCTGAGATATGAGACTGTGTTAAAATGTCCTGTTGCTTCATCCTCCTACTTCTACTCCCTACCCTATAGAGTGATACAAAGCAGCCTCAAGGAGCAAGAACCAGCTGTGAAAGGACATATGTAGGGAATTCATAGAAGAAATTCAAATGGATAAAACCATGAAAAACAATGTGTGCTTCATTAGTAATTAAAGAAAGACAAGCATAGCTGAAAGCATTTTTCCCTCGGCAAACTATATTTTAAAGAATAAAAAAAAGAAGACCCAGTATCGGCAAAGGAGCACTAAAATAACACTCCCATACCTTGCATATGGGGGTGCGAATTGGTATAGCCTTCCTGGATGTCAGTTTGGTAGTATGTGTCAAACACTCTAAAAGTGTCCATCGCCTTTGACCTAGTGATTCTACACTTGGGAATTTATCCTAAGAAAATAATTAAAGATTCAGTTACAAGATGCTCACCCCAGCATTGCAATAGAAAAAATGAGAAGCAGTTGTCTGATTGGGAATTCACTTCTTCTTTGCTGTAATGAAAATTTGCAATGGGGGATTGCTTAAGTAAATCATTGTATATCCATCCAGATGGTGGAGTACTGCACAGCCATTAGAAGTCATGTAGAAGAACATTCGACTGGAAAGAAAAATGCTCTTTTGAATATTAAAAAGGTTATGAAAATAGTGTGTATTATGTGATCTCAATTTTTTTTAATATGGGTATATTCTTGTATATATAAAACAGATAAAGACTAAGGGCATGACTCTTAAATGTTAATGATGGTGATTATCTTTGGATGGTGGAACAAAATCATTGTGATTTTCCTCTTTGGCTTTTCTATTTTAAAATTTTCTACATTGTGTATGGTTCTCATAGAATAAATAACATTTAAAAGAATCAGTGTAATTGTTTTAAAAACTTGGAGAGGTGGGTGTGGAGGAATGAAGGGATGCCCCTAACCCCTTGGACGACATGGGGCTTTGGTGAAGAAAAGGGGTTGTGAGAATGTGAAGAACTTCATTCTCCAGGAGTAAGTAGCTGGAATCTACCCCTCTCCACCTACGAGAAACAGCGCTCTGAATTGCTGGCTTTCAGCCAGCTGAAGAGGTGTGGTGTGGAGTAAGGAAAACACTAAAAACCTGTCACTCTTCAGGAGATGGAAGGTGGGGGCGTCGGGGAAGATTTTATCTCCAGGCTGAAAGGTTCTAGAATCCTATCAGTCTTTGATTTTCTCTTTGATTCTGCCCCAACCTGGAGGTGACCCTGCGTGACCTCTCCTTGCCACCTCAGATTGGAAGAGAGAATTCTATTCACCTAACTTGTACCAAGCCCTGGGGGGAGGGGTGCTTTTCAAGACTTGAGTGCTAAGTGGTTTCCTTTTCCCTCCCCTCCTAATAGCAAGGGTCCTCTGTAGGGCCCCCAAGAGCGGTTCGGGGGAGGAGTCCCCAGCGGGTCGCTTCTCCAAAATGGGAGCTGTTGTTCCATTTGAAGGCACTGTGTAAGGGGACAGGACTATTGGGATTAATAGGGTTGCCATGATGTGTTAAAGGTCTGGAAACCTCGGAAAGTGGAAAGGGTGGCTCGAAGGAAATGAGGTACCCCCACAGCTGAGACGGGGTGGGGGTGATGTGGGGCAGTGCGGTGGCGATGTTTAAGCAAGTGGGAGTGGGTGTGCGCTGGCCTCTACCTTCAGGTCGGTGAGGGTGCCAAGAGTGGGATGACCAGCAGGTGAAAGGTTAGTATAGGGAAGAGGAGGTGAAAGACAATGGGGCGGGGCCTCTGGGGGTGTCAGGTGAGTTTAGCGACCTATTTCGGGAGTTCCGAAGGGTTTGGGACACAGGAGTTGGGGAAGAACCCTGTCGATAGCCTGGAAGTCCCCCTGAGCTCCGTTGCAAGGCGTGGTCCCCAGGAGCCCCCAACCCGCCACCCACCCTAGGGCGGGACAGGATCTGTTGGCTGTAGCTCCGGGGCGTGGCTCCCCGGCTGCTCCAATCACCACCTAGCCGAGTGGTGGGGGCGTGGTCGAAGCCTAGAAAAGTTAAAGCGGATTCCAAAGGCGCGGTGGGCTGGGGAAGCCAAAGACCCGTTCTTGCGCGAAAACCAACTCACAGCCCCCGCAGCTGACATTGGGTGCGTCCCAGCTGAGAGCGCCGGCGCCCAAGGGACTAAATCGGACCTGCCAGGCCATGTGGGGGCTCCTTGTGACCGGCGCCTCCTTCGCCGCCTTCCGGGGGCTGCACTGGGCGCTGCAGCTGCTGCCCACGCCGGGATCTGCTGCCCAGGACCGTTGGAAGTGGCGGAACATCTGTGTCTCCCTGGTGCACAGCCTGCTCACAGGGGTCGGGGCGCTGCTCGGGTGCGGGGCTTAGAGGTTCGGGAGGCACCGGGGTGAGGGGGAGCGGTCGAAAGTTGAGATTAAAAAACCCATAGGGGCACCTTCAAGAATCGAAGCAGGACCTTACACAACCCTTTTTCCTTTTCCTTTTCCTTTTCCCTTCTCCTCCTTCTTCTCCTTCTCCTTCTCCTTCTCCTTCTCTTCTCTTCTCTTCTCTTCTCTTCTCTTTTTTGTTCTCTTCTCTTCTCGTCTCTTCTCTTTCCTTTTCTTTTCTTTCCAAGTAGGCTTCACTCCCTTGAAGCGGGACCTTGAAAGTCTGACACTGGGTGGGGGCTGTGAATGGGTGGGTGAGCGTGCACAACGGGAGAATGGGGTCTGAGTCTGCATGATGCTGACTATGGTCCCCCATCTCCTACAGGCTCTCGCTGTACCCTCAGATGGCTGCCGACCCGATTCACGGCCACCCGTTCTGGGCCCTGGTGCTGGTGGCTGTGTCCGTGGGTGAGTCTGCAGGGAAGGTTGGGCCGGCTTGGTGGGGAACAACCTTCCGGATGGTAATTCCAGGTCCCCAGGGCTCAAATGTTTCTGGCAGCTTTGCTGAAGGAAACTAAAGACCTGGAAAAAGGAGGGGATGAAGATTCCTCTCCAAGAGGTACAACAACTTGGGGAGGCCTAATGGTCCTCCCCCTCATACCATCCATGCCCATAGGTTATTTCTTGGCGGATGGAGCTGACATGCTGTGCAACCAGACCTTGGGCCAGGCGTGGGAACTTCTCTGTCATCATTTGGTGGTGAGACTTGGGGAAAGGGAGACAGGAAGGGTGGTATGCTCGGGGTGGGGGTCCCCAATCTCTCTTCAGGTTTCTGTCCAGTGACTTTCCAGAGTCTCTGACCCTGTTGGGGCTTGATCCTCCCAACTTTGGGCTGGTTTGGGGGAAGAGGATTGACTGCTAGCCACAGCTGGAGTCTGAGCACTGCCTAGGTAGCTTGGATTCCCTCAGGTAGCTCATAGATTGCAGAAATGTTGAATAGGGAGATTTTCTGAGAAGGGGGAGTCCCAGTACAGGGAGTGGGGATGGGGCATCAAAACCCAGGATTGGAAATCGGGGCAGGGTGGGGGGTACACTGTGCAGACGCTGCTGCTGCCCCAGGGGAGACAACCTCTGGGCCGAGGGTTATTATGGAAGAGTTATTTTAATGCCATTTAGGCCCCAACGTAAGGGTAAGCCTAAAGGGCAGGTTTTTGATAGCATACCACAAAATGCTTAGGAGCCCCTGTCTTAGGGATTGAGATGTTGGCAATGATGGTCAGTAGTTCCTGGAAGGTCCTCTGACCTCTGACCCCTGTTCCCTAGGTAGTGAGCTGCCTCAGCACCGCCATTCTGTCCAGCCACTATGTAGGCCTCTCTATGGTGTCTTTGCTCCTGGAGCTGAACTCTGCCTGCCTGCACCTACGAAAATTGCTGCTGCTTTCCCACCAGGCCCCATCCCTGGCCTTCAGCATGGCCAGCTGGGCCACCCTGGCCACCCTGGCCCTCTTCCGCCTGGTGCCTCTGGGGTGGATAAGTCTGTGGCTGATCCGGCAGCAACACCAGGTGCCTCCTGCTCTGGTCATCCTTGGTGGAACTGGACTGGTGACTGTGGGTGCCATGAGCATCATACTGGGTGTCCGTATTTTGGTCAGTGATGTCCTACGGTCTCGGCACCGCCCGCCCATCCCTGGGCACAAGGAAACCAGGGACACAAGGAGATGTTGTGATGGTGAGCTTGTCACCAGGGATGGCTCCATTCTCAGCCTGAAAGACTAGAGAGAAGCGTCAGGCTCCTCTCCGGCCAGTCCTGGGGGAGACATGGCCAGGACAAGGACATGGTGGTCTACAGTGCACTGTCCCTCGATGGGGTAAGGACCGAAAGGAATTTTCAGTATCTCAATTCCTTTTCCGGCTAACTCACACCCTTCCCCATTCCTAGGATCTAAGAAGAAATGCTGATGCTTATGATGGGTGGGAAACAGGGATCCTGGGCTATTGTTCACTGAATCCCATCATCAGATGACCGCTTCATCCAGCAGACTAACTCAAGAGGTACAGCCAGTTCTACCAATAAGAGGTGGCAGGAGGCATGAAGCTAAATGAAACTACCAATGAAATCCTTTGCTTTAGCATGGGAACAGGTGAAGAAAGGTGAGGTCCTGTTAGGATCAGAGAGATCTGGCATGGAGGGGGTGGGGTCAGAGGAAGAAAGACCTCAACTGTGACCAAATTCTAGCAATGGGAGGAGGCCACACAGGTGCTATCAGTAGCCAGTGGGGGTGGACATAATAGTCACCAAGAGACAGAAGAACTGAGCCACTACAATTGCTGCTGATATTTCTGGTTCTCAAAGCCACACTACTGTGTTTGTACTTAATGTTAGTTCTACTGCCTTAAAAAAAATTTTTTTTTGAGAGAGAGAGAGAGAGAGAGAGAGTGGGGGAGGGGCATAGAGAGAGAATATTTTTGTAATGTTTCTGTATTTTGAGAGAGTGCATGCGAGCAGGGGAGGGGCAGAGAGAGAGGGAGAGAGAGAGGATCTCAAGCAGGTTCCGTGCTGCCAGCACAGAGCCTGATGTAAGCCTCTATCTCACAAACCGTGAGATCACAAGCAGAGCTGAAATCCAAGAGTCCGACGCTTAGCTGACTGAGCCATCCAGGCACTGAGAGAAAGAGAGAGAGAGACTCTTAAGCAGGCTCCGCACTCAGTGTAGAGCCCAACTTAGGGCTCAATCTCACGACCCTAGGATCATGACCTGAGCCAAAATCAAGAATTAGATGCTCAACGCACTGAGCCACCAGGTGCCCCTGCCTTCATAATTTTTAAGAAGTCCAGCATCTTTCTTTTAAATTTTCTTAGTATCTTCTGATCTTTTCAAAGAAAATGCAGATTCTTCTTTTTTAATTTTTTTAAATGTTTATTTAGTTTTGAGAGAAAGAGAGTGTGAGCAGGGGAGGGGCAGAGAGAGAGGGAGACACGGAATCCAAAGCAGGCTCCTGGCTGTGAGCTGTCAGCACAGAGCCCGACGCAGGGCTCGAACTCAAGAACCGCGAGATCATGACCTGAGCCAAAGTCAGATGCTTAACCGACTGAGCCACCCAGGTGCCCACCAGGTCTGTCTTCTTAGGACAGCACTAAAGCCCAGAGCCACGGCAGGGACTCAAACACCTGATCTGGGTGCCGACTATAGGGTTTTCCCAGGCCCTGTCTGTCATGGAAGAATGAAGGCAGAGGCAGAAGTAGATGAGGGAAGGCTTCCACTTGGCTGCAGAGGGACTAAGGTGTATCTGACTCCCTTCCAGGATTCCTTTGCGAGCTCTCCCTCTCCTTTCTCCCCTAGCACTTCTGCTGCGCTTTTGTTTTTCACCACACAAAATCTCTTTTCTTCAGGCAGAACAGCCAGGTTATGGGAAGTGTAGAGCAGATTAAGTTTACTATTCTACAAAGCAATGGACAGAAAGAGATAACCCTTAATCATCCACAGAAAAAATACATGAGCAGAAGCAAGAGACAGGAAAATTAAAACAAAAAAATCCTGCCCCAAAGCTGAGCTAGAGAAAAGGGATAGTAGAAGTGGACATACATAGATCAAGGGACAAATAAAAGGATCACCTGTATGGAAGAGACAGAGGTGAAGACAGATGGAGGGCAAGACAGGGAATCTTTGGCAGAAACGCTGAGAAAGACCCTCATGGTTGCTGACAGGAAGCAGTCACAGAACTGGTAAAATGGTCATAAACGAAGAGGACGAAAAAAATCAGTATAAAAGCTGACAGGAAGGGCCCCCAAGGGTGCAAGGCACAGATGGTTTAGACAGAGAAATAGAGTGAGTGACAAGGAGGAACGACCCGACTCAGGAGAGATGGAGGTAATAGAAGCCTTTAGAAAGGTTCGCAGAGCGAGAGAAGAGAGAGGTGGAGATAGAGGCTGAGGGGGATTCGTCAGGGGAGCTGAGAAGCAAAAGAACAGAAGGTGAAGAGGCACTCAATGGGAAGATTCACTGGCAGAAAAAGAAAGTAGGAAATATGTGGAGTTGGGGACAGAAAGACAAAGGACAAACGGCTACACTGTATAACACAAAGCCAGAGACTGCCAGGAACTGTTAGGCAGAGACTGGTAGGAAGATGAGGAAAAATAAGAATCAGGGATGTAAATTGAGATAGAAGAATAGGCAAAGGGACTGAGGAGAACCACAGAGAGTGAAAGAAGGGGGAGGGGTGGGTGGAGAGGGGAGCAGACTGAGTAAATAAACATCCAAAGGAAGGGGCACCTGGCTGGCTCAGTTGATGGAGGATGCGTGATCTCAGAGTTGTGAGTTCGAGCCCCACGCTGGGTGTAGATATTACTTAAAAAAAAAAAAAAAATCTAGGCATGCCTGGGTGGCTCAGTTGGTTAAGCGTCCAACTTCAGTTCAGGTCGTGGTCCCAGGGTTTGTGGGTTTGAGCCCCACATCAGGATCTCTGCTGTCAGCACACAGCCTGCTTTGGATTCTTTGTCCCCCTCTCTCTGCCCCTACCCCACTTGCTCTCTCTCTCTCTCTCTCTCCCCCCTCTCTCAAAAATAAATTTAAAAAAAACATTAAAAAATAAATAAAATCTAAAACAAACAAAAATGCCCCAAACCAAACCAACAAAACATCCAAAGGAAAAATCAAGGAGAAGGAGGGAACAGATGAAGAAAGAAAGAAAGAAAGAAAGAAAGAAAGAAAGAAAGAAAAAAGAAAGAATAGAGATAGGGAAAAAAGGAAGGAGGGATAGTGACAGATACCCATCAGAGATCATTAAAGCACAAAGTGGGTGGGGCACCTGGCTGGCTCAGTTGGAAGAGGATTCAACCCTTGACCTCAGGGCCAAGAGGTTTTTGTTTTTTGGGTTTTTTTAATGTTTATTTATTTTGAGAGAGAGAGAGCACAAGCAGGGGAGGAGCAGAGAGGGAGAGGGAGACACAGAATCTGAAGCAGGCTCCAGGTTCTGAGCTGTCAGCACAGAGCCCTACGCAGGGCTCGAACTCACAAATCGTGAGATCGTGACCTGAGCCAAACTTAGATGCTTAACTGACAGAGTCACCCAGGTGCCCCTCCGGGTTGAGAGTTTGAACCCCATGTTGGGACTAGAGATTCCTTTACAAAATTAAAACATCTTTTTTTTTTCTTTTTTTTTTTAATTTTTTTTTCAACGTTTTTTATTTATTTTGGGGACAGAGAGAAACAGAGCATGAACGGGGGAGGGGCAGAGAGAGAGGGAGACACAGCATCGGAAACAGGCTCCAGGCTCCGAGCCATCAGCCCAGAGCCCGACGCGGAGCTCGAACTCACGGACCGCGAGATCGTGACCTGGCTGAAGTCAGGCGCTTAACCGACTGCGCCACCCAGGTGCCCCAAAACATCTTTTTTTAAAAAGTTTATGTATTTATATCTCTAAGTTTATGTATTTATTTATTTATTTGGGGGACAAACAGAGAGAGGGAAAGAGAGGCTCTTAAGCAGGCTCTGCACTGTCAGCAGCTCAAACTCACGAACCACAAGATCGTGACCTGAGCCAAAATCAAGAGTTGGACGCCTAACTGACTGAACCACCCAGGCACCCCCAAAATTTGAAAATCTTAAAAATTTCCAAAAGCACAAAGGGAAAGAACAACACATAGAGGCTGAGAAGAAATTGCCACAGTTGGAAGCAAACACAGGCAGACAATAAGAGCAGAGACATCAAATGTAATCAGACAAAAGCCAGAGAGGCAAAGGTATAGAAGTTGAGACAGAAACAGAACAGAGTTGTGTCAGAGAGGTTGTCCTTGATAGAAGCAGTATCTTCAAAACTTAATTTGCCATCTTAACTGAATACCTTCATTAACAAAAACACTATCTTGAGTTTTCAAAGCAAAAGAAACGTGACAAACTCACGGAAGAAATCCGTTCCCTAAGTATGTGTTGAGGTCAATATTGATTTGTTCCAAGCCCTGCATGTTTTTTTGTGCCGCCGACACAAGTTTATGGTTCAAGCGAGTACTCCTCAAGTGACTAATTGATAGTATCTTGTGAGAGATGCCAAGACCTTGACCATTATGGAAATATAGCTGTTCCTGTGGGTTAACTAGTAAAACTTGTACAGGAAGGGTAAGATTAGCTACTAGGTAGGGGTAGGACATAAGCAAACACCTGAAGAATTTGGAATCAGACAAATTTTCATCACAGTGACCCTGTGAAACTTCAGGAAGGCAAGACTGCATTATGATTGTAATTGATTAAGTAGATATCTCATCACAGAGACCAGTTATAGATGGTGTGGACCAGATATAGATGATGGGAATTGGAGAGACATGGTCAGTTGGGTCCCTAGAAAAGAGAAACTCAAAAATGCAGAGGTTGGCAAATGCTGCATTTGGTACAATGAGTTGGGTCACCGTGGCAGTGACCTGTCAGACCTCACCATGGCCTAGTGAAGTGGCCCTCAAGACTGACTCCATGCCTACCAAGCTATTGGCTGATGAATTATTTGTCCTCTGGCACAAGGGAGTGGCTTCCAGGATGGGAGACATTGATATTTTATAGTCTTGAAACACTATCCTGATCATAAATTAATAAATTGCTATGCACATAATTGCAGTCTTTTATGTATGCGGTTTCTTTGAGTCATGTTTTCTTGGTTCCAATGGCGGTCTGATTTATAATGAAATGCTGGACTGTGGAAGCTTTGCTTTGGGAAGGTCTCGTCTTGGCACCAACTTTTTGACCTACAAAGCCCTAAAGTGTTGGAAGATCCTCTACTATCAAGAAGCAAACCCAGAGCACCTGGATGGCTCACTCTGCTAAGTGTTCGACTTGGGCTCAGATCATGATCTCACGGTTGGTGAGTTTGAACCCCGCGTTGGACTCTGTGCTGAGAGCTCAGAGCCTGGCGCCTGCTTCGGATTCTGTGTCTCCCTCCCTCTGCCCCTCCCCCACTCGTGCTCTGTCTCTCTGTCTCTCTCTGCCTCACAAAAATAAATAAATGTTAAAAAAAAAACAAAAAACAACAAACCGAAACCCAATTTATTCAATAGAATGGGCTTAGAGCAAGAGAATGGAATCAGACCATTTAGAGTGATTTGTCAATGCCAAGGTTTGAAACCGAAAGAATCTTTTAGCCAAATTAATCTTGAATTAAGAAAATTAACAGAAATCTCTATAACTGAATTGTCAAGGCTTTATCGTATATAAAATCTGGATTTCTCAGGCTGAAAATTAGGAGCCCTCACTAGACAGGAAATTACATAAGGGAAGTTACTTTTTTTTTTACTGTTTATTTTATTTTTAAGAGAGAGAAAGACAGAGCACAAGTAGGGGAGGGGCAGAGAGAGAGGGAGACATAGAATTTGAAGCAGGCTTCAGGCTCTGAGCTGTCAGCACAGAGCCTGACAAGGGAGCTTGAACCCAAGAACCGCAAGATCATGACCTGAGCCGAAGTCAGATGCTGAACAGACTGAGCCACCCAGGCACCCCAGGGGAAGTTATTCTTTAAAAAGTTGCACTTACATTGAAATGTTTATTAGAGTCACTAACTTAAAGTCACAGCTTCCCAAACTAAACATTTGCCGTGCCTCCACCAAGTCATCAGTCACCTTTTATGCTTTATCCTATCTAACCCCACTCAACAGAGATGAATCCCATTATTTAGTTGAGAAAACAAAGGCTCAGAGAGGTCGAGTAATTTGCTCAGGTTTAACTAGCTAGCTAGTGGCAGGGTCTGGACTCAAACCCATTTTTTTCCTATGATCCCACCTGTGGTCAACATCTGCTATTTTTGCCTGCCTAGCAGTGTAGAGATTTTCCTTAGAAAACCCTCCTCTCTCACTCCCCTCTCAATGGGCATGTGACCTAAGCCTAGCCCATCAAAACACCATATCCTCTTTCCCTGAAATGAATGCTTAACACATAAGCAGAGCTTATGAGCCTCAGCACCTTGACTTCTGCTCGACGTTTTAGCTACGTGCACGATGTGTGCTAACATTGCTAAGCCAGTAGGATGTGAGGGAGCATCCCTGAACATGAAGCCACCACAAAAAAGAGGGGTCAGAGATGGAGATCTCTAACATCACCTGAGTGTCTAGATCAAGCTCTGCCTGAAGCCAGAACTTTTCTCCTGGACAATTCAGTTACAAAGCCAAAAAACTCCTGATTTGCTTAAGTGAGGATGAATTGAGTTTTGTTTTGTTTTTTCACTCGTAACAGTGAGTCTTTGTTAATACATCACCTTCAAGACTATTCAGTCTTCCTATTTCAATTTGCAGGAAATTGAAACCTAGAAAAGTTAAGTGACCCATCCAAGTACACCCAGCCAGTTTGTGGCACGGCCAGACTTAGAATCCAGGTCTCTGCTTTGGTTCAGGCCTCGTTGTTACACACTATGTTGTCTTTCTCTTTATAGAAAGGCTGAGGAAGGGAGAAACATCAAGGTAAAAAGATAGGAGGCAGCTGACAACTGAAGATCTATCAGATCAGATAAATTGCCTCTGGAGTGGCTGTTTCTAAGTCAGAATGCTTCCGTTTGAAAGCCAGACTTTTATATTCACCAGGTATTGATCCCTGTGCTTTTCAGGAATGTAGCAACTGCCTCTCAGAGGTGCATTTCAGCTTTCCCCTGCAAATAAGAACACCACTTAACTCCATGGTGTGAGCATATTCTTTCCCCACCTCTAGCCAGGTGGGAAACCGCCCTTCCTGCCACATCTTCTGCAGGAACATTCTGCAGGAATGTGTAGGTTTGACACAGGTGAAAGGTTATTAGACACGCCATTGTGCCATAAGGATTATTCTGAGCTGAAGTCAATTGAGAAACAGATACAGGAAAAGTTGTCTGTCCTCTCCATCTCTGCCTAGAGGCAGAATGTAAATTTCCCTTTGTTTTTTTTTTTTTTAATTTATTTATTTTTGAGATGGAGAGAGAGAGAGCACGAACGGGGGAGGGTCAGAGAGAGAGAGACACAGAAACCGAAACAGGCTCCAGGCTCTGAGCTGTCAACACAGAGCCCGACGCGGGGCTCGAACTCATGGACCGTGAGATCATGACCTGAGCCGAAGTCAGACGCCCAACCGACTGAGCCACCCAGGCGCCCTGTAAATTTCCCTTTGTGAAGGTGTGAAGGTGTCCACCCCGCCCGGCGCCCACCCCCCACATCTTTTATCAGGAAGGGGAGAATGACTCCTAATCACCAGAGACACTCTTATCACACAGGAGGTTGAATAAGATTTAATAAGGTCTGCATAGCAGACCTTACGCAAATAACCCTTATTATCGCGGAAGTGATTCTTAGACTGAGCTCAACTGAGGATGCAGGCCACGTGACCTTTGGGGGGCGGGGAGAAGAATGGGAGTTCGTTTGTGCAGTGCCCTGCCTACCACCATCCAACCCCCAACTCCCCACTCTGGGGTAGTATCTGACCTTCCAAAGGACCCCTTCGCCTCCTCGAACTTCACTGGTTGGCATTGTGCAATCCTGGGAGCTGAGAGACTGACGCGGTGTGTGCCACAGATCCCAGGTTGGGGCATGGCTGCAGGAGGACCGAGGGGCCTGAAGCACAGGGCTGCCACAAATTCCTGCTGCTACTCTGCTGTTGTTCCCTAACCCTAACTCTTCACAAAGTCCAAAGGATTCCGGGACAGCAAGCAACGGTGAGGAGCCAGGGAGATGACAGAAATGGGGGTGGGGGGGGGCCCGGCCGTGGGCGGGGACACAGGGGGCACTGCCCAGGGAGGGCAGCTACAGCAGCACTGTCTTGACCTGTATTAAATTTTAGACATTCAGGTGAACTTTGCATCCTGCTTCAAAGTCTGTTCATATCCGTTTTAATATATAATACCATTTGAAATTACTTAGGGGTTATGGTCTGTGATTTTAAAAATTTTTACAAAATGTCTAGTGAAATTGTCGGTTTTACCATCCAGGAGGATGTGCCATCGTTTTTAAAGTTTATTTTATTTTTTTTGAGAAAGAGAGAGAGAAAAAAATGATTGGGTGGGGGAGGGGCAGAGAGAGAGAGAGGAAGAGAGACAATCCCAAGCAGGCTCCTTGCTGGTGGTGTGGGACCTGATGTGGGGCTTGAAACCATGAACCATGAGATCATGACCCTAAACCAAGAGTCAGGTGCCTAACCGGCTGAGCCACCCAGGTGTCCTGGAGATGTGCCATTTTATTCTGTGGCTCCAACAATCAATGGCATGCTTCACTGTTTCTTTATTTCTCCTTTCAACAAGAACTTATAAAGTATAACATTGAGTAAACAAGCCATATCTCTCGCAGGCTAGGGGAAGCCTGCAACCGGGATTTTGTTAAAGTGGGAAATTGGGAAAGAAAGAATCATCCGGCGGAGGGAGACCAGGGGTAAGAAATGTAGAAACAGGGGCGCCTGGGTGGCGCAGTCGGTTAAGCATCCCACTTCAGCCAGGTCACGATCTCGCGGTCCGTGAGTTCGAGCCCCGCGTCAGGCTCTGGGCTGATGGCTCAGAGCCTGGAGCCTGTTTCCGATTCTATGTCTCCCTCTCTCTGCCCCTCCTCTGTTCATGCTCTGTCTCTCTCTGTCCCAAAAATAAATAAACGTTGAAAAAAAAATTAAAAAAAAAAAAAGAAATGTAGAAACAGATCACCGTGAGACTGAGAACAGACAAACGACGTACAGGGAGGTTGGGATTGTTGCATTCTGACATCCGAGAGGTTGTCCAGAACCTAACTCGGGATCTTTCTTCCCAGACCTGCATCCTTCCCAGTGTTCTCCTAGTCTCCCAGTCTCCCGGTGCATGGCACCGCCATCAACTCACTGTAGAAGTCAGGAATTTAGAATCGTCCTCAAGTATGCCACCCCATGTCCACCCCATACATACGTATCTGATTATCACTCAGTTGGGCATGGATCCCACATCCATTCATTCCTTTTTATTTCCTGCTTTCCCACCCTGGTCAAAGTCACCGCCATCTCTAGCCTGGGTGACATGACAATGACTTCATAACTATCTTCCACGTAGCAGCCAGCCTGGGATTGTTAAAATGCAGATCTGATCCTGTCATTCCCCTGCTTCATACCATCCGGGTGCTCCTCCTTCTTTTTAAGATAAAGGCATGACTCCGGGCACCTGGGTGGCTCAGTCAGGTAAGTGTCCGACTTTGTGAGCTCAGGTCATGATCTCATGATTTGTGAGTGCAAGCCCATGGTCAGGCTCTGTGCTGACAGCTTGGAGCCTGGAGCCTGCTTCGGATACTGTGTCTCCTTTTCTTTCTGCCCCTCCCCCTCCCTCAAAAAAGAAATATACATACATACATACATACATACATACATAAAGATAAAGGCATGACTCAGGGGCTGTCCTATCGTGTTCTGCATAATCTCCCCTTGTCTACTCTCAGGACTCTTGGGACTTTCTGTTTGACTCTTTGTCTCATGCTTCTTTCTCAGGACCATGCACAATGGCCAATGCCTGGTAGGCTTCCCATTATCCCCTGCTCCTGTCTTTCTGGCTGCCCTCCTCCTACTGCACCCCCTGTATCTTATACACTCTCTTTTCTTTCTCTCTCCCTCTCTCTTTTTTTTTTTTTACATTCTTACTTTTCAGTGCTCATTTCCAACATGTCTTTTTCCAAGGAAAGTTTCATGACCCTCCCCCTATAATTAGGTCAAATCTCTCTGTACTTTTCACTGGAAGCACTTATTACAAGTTTTTTTTTTTATTTTATTTTTCAACGTTTATTTATTTTTGGGACAGAGAGAGACAGAGCATGAACGGGGGAGGGGCAGAGAGAGAGGGAGACACAGAATCGGAAACAGGCTCCAGGCTCCGAGCCATCTGCCCAGAGCCTGACGCGGGGCTCGAACTCACGGACCGCGAGATCGTGACCTGGCTGAAGTCGGACGCTTAACCGACTGCGCCACCCAGGCGCCCCAGCACTTGTTACAAGTTTAATTGAAGAACCGATCGTGCTATTTTGAGGAAAGCCTCTAACATGATACATATAGAAAAAGAAAAGGGAAAACACACAAAAAGCAAAGACTGCATGGAGAATAAAACTTCAGAAAAGCTCTTAATTGTTTTCCTCAGATAGACAAGAGAATATATTGCAACCAAGACATAAGAACATACTAGCAAAAAAGAAAGAAAGAAAAGCATTCAGAGAAAACCAAAGAGAATATTTTGAAATTAAAAATGTGACACCGGAGGGGCTCCTGGGTGGCACAGTTGTTTGGGCTTCTAACTCTTGATCTCGGCTCAGGTCACGATCTCATGGTTCAGGAGTCTGAGCCCCGCATCAGGCTCTCTGTTTTGGATTCCGTGTCTCCCTCTATCTTCCTCTCCCCTATTTGTGCTTGCTCGCTCTCTCTCTCGCTCTCTTAAAATAAATAAATAAACTTAAAAAAATGTGATACTGGAAATGAAAAATTTATGGAGGAGTTGGAAGATGAAGTTGAGTGAATCTCCCAGAATTAGGACAGAAAAGATGAGACAATCATGGGACCAGTCCAGGAGATCCAACATCAAAATAATGGAAAGGGGCGCCTGGCTAGCTCAGTCAGTAGAGCCTGTGACTCTTGATCTCAGGGTTATGAGTTCAAATCCCATGTTGGGTATCGAGTTTACTTAAAAAAATAATAGGGGCGCCTGAGTGGCTCCGTCAGTTGAGCATCTGACACTTGATTTTGGTTCAGGTCACGATCCCAGGGTCATGGGATTGAACCCCACATTGGGTTCCGTGCTGAGTGTAGAGCCTGCTTAAGATTCTCTCTCTCTTAGGGTGCCTGGGTACCGCAGTCAGTTAAGCATCTGACTTTGGCTCAGGTCATGATCTCATGGTTTGTGAGTTTGAACCCGACTTTGAGCCCTGCGCTGGGAGTGTGGAGCTTGCATGGATCTCTCTCTCTCCCTCTCTCGCTCTCTGCCCCTCACTTACTCTTGCTGTCTCTCAAAAGTAAACTTAAAAAAGATTCTCTCTCTCTCCCTCCCTCTGCTCCTCTCCCCCACTCATGCTCTCTCGCTCTCTAATTCTATAATTAAAAGAGAAATAGTAATAATAATGGGAATCCCAGAAAGAGAGGACTGAGGAAAGAAAGACAATCATCAATGAAGTAATAAAAGAAAATTCCTCAAAACCAAAGAACACGAGCTGCAGGTACTACATATGGATGAGTCCGTGGACCAGTGAAAGAAAATAGGCTCACATCAAGCAACATTACAGGTAAATTTCAGGACATTGAGATTAATGGTCTAGTGGGGAGGGAAAAGTTATATACAAACACCAGGCTGGGTGGCTCAGTCTGTTGAATGTCCGACTCTTGATTTCAGCTCAGATCATTTCACTGTTCATGAGACCAAACCCTGTGTTGGGCTCCATGCTCAGCATGGATTCTTTTTCTCCCTCTCCCTCTGCCCCTCCCTGTCTCATGCATCTGCGTACTCTCTCCCTCAAAATAAATAAGTAAACATTTTATTTTATTTTTTTAATTTTTTTAGTGTTTTATTTATTCTTGACAGAGAGACAGACAGCATGAACGGGGGAAGAGCAGAGCAAGAGAGGGAGACACAGAAGCTGAAGCAGGCTCTAGGCTCTGAGCTGTCAGCACAGAGCCCGATGCAGGGCTCGAACTCACAAACCGTGAGATCATGACCTGAGCCGAAGTCGGATGCCCAACTGACTGAGCCACCCAGGCGCCCCGTAAACATTTTATTTTAATTTTTTAATATTTATTTATTTTTGGGACAGAGAGAGTGTGAGCAGGGGAGGGACAGAGAGAGAGAGAGAGAGGGACAGAGGTTATGAAGTGGGCTGTGAGCTGACAGCAACGAGCCCAATGTGGGGATCAAACTCATGAACTGCTAGATCCTGACCTGAGCTGAAGTCAGACACTCAACCAACGGAGCCACCCAGGCTTCCCAACAAATAAACATAAAAAAAAAAAAAAAAAGACTTTGGACATCTAAACAGCACATGGGAACTAAACAGTAATGGAGTGATGTCACCAAAAATCTGAAGGAAAATTATTTCAAACTAGGATTTGATACCGAGCCAAACTACCAATCGGGTGCGAGGGTTGTCCTCCAAAATTTATTTTCCATGCACCATTCAGAGAAAGCTACTGGAAGATACACTCCACCAAAAAGAGGGAGTTAAACAAGAAAGAAGAATACACGGATAATGAAAACAGGAGATTCAACATAAAAGAGAAGAACGGACTTCGCAGGATAATGTTGAATGGGGATCCTAGGAAGAGAGCTGTATGGTAAGCAAGTAGAGAGGGAAACAGGTGCATTCTACAGCGGGTCATAAATCTCCAGAAGATACTTTTTTGGGAGACTATCTTAAATGTCTGAATATTTGGGAAGAGATTTAAAAACTAATGAGGAGCCAGGGGAAACATTGCGAGAATCTATAGAAAATTGAGCAAATGCATCTGTCAATTATAGACAAAATGAACAGTTGCTTAGGAAAGGAAATGCAATCACAGTTTATTACATGAATGAGCCGCAGATCCATGGGTACCATTTGCATAGGCAGGCACAATAACGTTTTCTTGTTTGGTGGGTTTTATTTTTATTTTGTTTCGTTTTGTTTTACATTAAAACCTTGTGTAAATTACTGATGATAGACACACAAATGGCAGCTGGAGGTGAGTGCAGTAAACGGGGGGATAGGAGAGGTAATAACTTACAGGGAAGGTTCAGGGGAGGTATAGATTCCCCCCTATTTTTCTGAGTCCCAGTATCTTCATCTGTGCAATGGAATGACAGTAATAGGATTATCATGAGAATTAAATGAATTGACATGTGCAGTGTGCTTAGACAAGGGTCTAACACAGACTACATGCTATGTAGTGCTATTGATATTGCATGCACAATTACATAAGCTTGCTTGTTAATGTTGCCAAAATTATAATATAAGCAGGCGGGGAGAATGAGGTAGTGGGAAGGGCATACATATGTATGGGAGGCTAGGGGGAGTTGGATCTCCATTTTCTACAGTGGGAAGTGAGTGGATTATCTCTAAAAGCAAAAAGTCAAGTGGCTCAGTTGGTTGAGCAACCGATTCTTAGTTTTGGCTCAAGTCATGATCTCAGGGTTGTGGGATCAAGCCCTGCTTTGGGATCTGCGTTGGGTGTTAAGATTCTCTTAAGATTCTCTCTCCCTTTCCCTCTGCCCCTCCCCCTACGGGTGCATGCACGTGCTCTCTCTCTCTCTCTCTCTCTAAAAAAATAAAATAAAATTGGGACACCTGGGTGGCTCAGTTGGTTAGGTGTGTGACTTTGGCTCAGGTCATGATCTCACGGTGCATGAGTTTCAGCCCCACATCAGACTCTCTGGTGCAAAGCCTGCTTTGGATCCTCTGTCCCCTGTCTCTGCTGCTTCCCCACTGGTTCTCTCTATGTCAAAATAAATTTAAAAACTTAAAACAATTTTTTTTTTTTTGAGAGAGAGATAGAGACTGAGCTGAAGAGGAGCAGAGAGAGAGGGAGACACAGAATCCGAAGCAGGCTCCAGGCTCTGAGCCGTCAGCACAGAGCCTGACCCGGGGCTCGAACTCACTAGTCATGAAATCATGACCTGAGCCAAAGTCAGATGCTTAACCAACTGAGCCACCCAGGCGCCCCTCAAAATGATTAAATAGACTTAAAAAAAATAAAAGCAAAAAGTCAAAAAGTAGCAATACACACTTGTTTGGAGATATGAGAATAAATGCCAAATTAATCAGCTAAAATTGATAGCTGGGAAAGGAGAAATGGGCAGGGGAAGCATAGGCAGCTGTTCTTTGTCACAGATTCTATGAGACTATATAACTTTGTAAAAACTGAAACTACAAACATTCATCGTATAACTAGCTGTTTAATATCCGCAGGCAAGCTCTGAGCAGGCACGGCCTGGGTCTGGTTGGCTGTCTTCTGTACCCTGGCACCCTGGCAAGGCCAGCACCTGGAGGTGTGTATTCAACTTTTGTAGAAATAAATCTTTAAGGGCAGGTATGCTTTGGAAAGACTTACTGGATTGAATAGGAGTTTGGACAAGATGATCTCTGATGTCTCTGCCAGTTCTATGATTTTAATCTACCTTGCCTCTTACCTCAGTTTCTCTCTCTCTCTTTTTTAAACGCTTATTTATTTTTGAGACAAAGAGAGACAGAGCATGAACAGGGAAGGGTCAGGGAGAGAGGGAAACACAGAATCCGAAGCAGGCTCCAGGCTCTGAGCTGTCAGCACAGAGCCCGACGCGGGGCTCGAACTCACAGACCGCGAGATCATGACCTGAGCCGAAGTCAGACGCTTAACCAACTGAGCCACCCAGGAGCCCCTTATTTCTGTTTTTCTTAACCCTCTTGCTACAGTCCAAATTCTTGTCTTTCTTTTATGCCCAAATTTTCAAATGAATGGTTGATACCCATTGTCTCCGTAGGAACCTCCTTGGCAACCAGCAACCTTATTGTCCCATAATTCTTCTGAAACTGCTCTCCGAGGTCCGAGAATTCTTTCTTGCCAAGATCGTGACTTTTCTTAGTCTTCCTCTACTTGCATCATCTAACATGGTAGAGGGCTTCCTTTTCTTGAAGCTCTTCCTTCCTGTGGGCCTCTCCCAAATTTTCCACCTATTACTTCCCCAGATTTTTCTGGCATCCTCCTGTTCCAGACTGTGTGTCCAGGCTTTCTCATCTGCTTTTCTGTTATTCTTTTCATGGCTTTACTATCTATCAGCTTTGGTCTGTCGATTGAACCTCTGGTCTGAGCTCCTAGACTTCACACTTGTGTATTTCTAGCCAGAGGACTCCTTCATTTATATGACCCACAGTCACCTTCAAGTCCAGTTTTAAACTCCTTAAATAATGAGGAGATTGGTTTGGCTGCAATGAATGGGTCCATAATAATGGCAGCCAATATTGTCCCTTCAGATCTGTTCCCGGCTTTGTCACTTTGCTACTCAACTGAGCTCCACCAGACTAACTCAAGCTGTGTTTGACCGGTGAAGAGAACTTAAGAGAAGTTCTTAATTCTTTAAGTCTTAAAGTTTCTTCATTTGTAAATTATTTCTTTTTTTAAATATTTTATTTTTATTTTTTAATGTTTTTAGAAATAGAATTTCGTGATTCATCAATTACATGTAAGGATGTACCCTGTGTTCATCCCAACAAGCATCCTCCTAGTGCCTCTTGCCCACTTAATGTAAATTACTTAATTTGCACAAATGTTTTCCAGCTTTAAAAGAAAAAGCTTGGAAAACATTGGCAAATAGATAGAATCATTGGTAAAAAGTCAAAGTGCTGCCTGAGCTCTGGAATTCAAGACCAGCTACAATTTAGCCCAAATTTTCCCATCCAACAGTATGCTTCTTGGCTTGACCATAGAAGTTGATGTAGCAGTATGGTCAAGAACATAAGCCTCCTGGGCACCTGGCTGGTTCAGTCGGTAGAGCGTGCAACTCTTAATCTCAGGGTCGTGAGTTTGAGCCCCAAGTTGGGGGTAGAGTTTACTTAAAAAACAAACAAACAAACAAAAAGCCTATAAGCTCTGGATCCAGTCGCTTAGGGTGAGACGGAGGCTTCATTATTTACTCTCTGTGGGGACATTATTTACTGTCTGTGAGCAAGTTGTCAGTTTCTTTATCTAGAAATGAGGCTAATAAGAGTAACTACCCTGTTGGATTATTGTGACAATCAGGTGAACTAATGCATATAAAGTTGTTAGAACCTACACATACTTCATGTAATTAGCCATGTAACCCAAGACAGATTACTCGACCATTCTGAGCTTGGGTTTCTCATCATTAAAATAGGGATAATAATAACATCTATCTTGTAAGGTTGTTTTGAGGATTAAAGTCGCTTATTTATTTATTAACTTAAAAAATAATGTTAGGCTCACATGAAATTTGCAAAAATAGCACAGAGAGCGCATAAAGAGAAACATATAGATCAATGGAATAAAACTGAGAGTCAAGGAACGAACAAATGGTCAACTGATTTTTGTCAAGGGAGCCAAGACAATTCAAAGGGGAAAGAATAGTCTTTTTAACAAATGGTCCTGGGACAACTGGATATCCACATGCAAAAGAATGCATTTGGACTCCTATCTCTCACCACACGTAAAAATTAACTCGGTGACTCAGTGTGAATCGTAGACCTACATGTAAGAGCTAAAACTATACAACTCTTAGGAAAAAACATAGGAGTTCATGTTTGTGAGTTGGATTAGGCAATACTTTCTTTCATTTTTTTTTTCAATATTATTCAGGTTGTTTTAGGTTTATTTAGAGAGCGAGAGAGCACGCACGTGAGCTCACATATACCTGTGTGAGAGCATGCACTGGAGGGGGGAGGGGCAGAGAGAGAGGGACAGAGAGAATCCTAAGCAGGCTCTGTGGAGTGAGACAATGTGCTGTCAGTGAGGAGCCCAACTCAGAGCTTGAACTCCTGAATCGTGAGATCATGACATGAACCAAAATCAAGAGTCTGATGTTTAACTGACTGGGCCACACATGTGCCCCTAATTAGGCAATAATTTCTCCAAGATTTGATGGCAAAATCATAAGCAATAGAAGATTTGATAAGTTGAACTTTATCCAAATTAAAAACCTTTGTTCTTAGGGGCGCCTGGGTGGCGCAGTCGGTTAAGCGTCCGACTTCAGCCGGGTCACAATCTCACAGTCCGTGAGTTCGAGCCCCGCGTCAGGCTCTGGGCTGATGGCTCAGAGCCTGGAGCATGTTTCCGATTCTGTGTCTCCCTCTCTCTCTCTGCCCCTCCCCCGTTCATGCTCTGTCTCTCTCTGTCCCCAAAAAAATAAATAAACGTTGAAAAAAAAATTTTTTAAAACCTTTGTTCTTCAAAGAACACCATGAAGAAAATGAAAAGATAACCCTAAGAATGAAAGAAAATTTTTGCAAATCATGTAAAGGACTTATATCTAGGATAAAGAACTTCCAGAACACAATAATAAAAAGACAACGCAATTTCAATATGGGCAAAGGATCTGAATAGACATTTCGCCAGAGAAGATTTTGTATATATGTACGTGTATGTATAGGTATACATATGTGTGTGTATGTATGTATGTATGTGTATATTTTGAGGACGAACCTCAAAAACATGCTAAGTAAAAGAAGCCAGTCACAAAGGATCACTATTCTATGATACTAATGATGAGAAATGTCTAGATCAGGCAAAAAACTATAGACAGAAAATAAATTAGTGGTTGCCTAGGGCTGAGGGGTAGGAGGTAGGAGGAAATGGGCAGTGAGTGCTAATGGCTATGAGGTTTGTTTTGGGGATGATGAAAATGTTCTGGAACTAGATAGTAATGATAATTTCATGACTCTATAAATATGCCCAAAGTCACTGGATTGTACACTTTAAAAGAGGTGAACTTTATGGAATGCAAATTATATCTTAATAATGCTGTTTACAAATAGTACAGGGGCTCCTGGCTTGGTCCGTTGATGGAGAACATGACTCTTGATCTTGAGGTTATTAGTTTAAGCCCCAGTTGGATGTAGATTACGTAAAAGTAAAATCTTTTTTTTTTTTTTAAATAAAGAAATAGTACAGGGAATTCCCAGTAGCTTGCTACCTTTCACCCAGTAGCAAACTTCTTACATGACAATAGCAGAACAACTGAAACCAGAAGTTGACATTGGTACTAGTGACAAAACTATACACAATACTAGTGATAGGAAAAAATCTGTTACATGATGGCCGACAGGACTGATAAGGGAATTTCAGTCCCTGCCTGAAGACTTCCCTTCTGGGTTCTTCTTCCACCCTGCTTGCCTCAGGCTCCAAATTACTACTAAAGAGGAATGCAGAAGTAACAGACTGTAACTTGTCCCCTCTATTGATGTTCTGGGTTCAGACCTCTGGAGAATGATCTCCTCTGAACCCACCGGTGTAAAATAAACCTCCTGCCTTCTAAGCTCTCCAAGTGCCACTTGGTTCTTCTGTCAGGTGATCCAGACCAGGTTCCATAACACTTGGATATTACCAGGGTTTAGAACAGTACCTCCCACCCAACCTTATGCAGGTGGAAGGACTCCACAACAATGACAATGATGAACATAATAATGACGAGAGTGGAATTTCTACTGCTGCCAGATTGATTGGCTGTTTTCAGAGCATGCCATATTGGTTCCTCTTTTTTTTTTCTTATAAGTTTATTTGTTTATTTTGGGAGAGAGAGAGCGAGTGCACATTAGCTGGGGAGAGGCAGAGAGAATCGCAAGCAGGCAGAGCCTGATGTGGGTCTCAAACCCACAAACTGTGAGATCATGACCTGAGCCAAAGCCAAGAGCCAGATGCTTAACCGACTGAGCCACCAGGCACCCCTATTGGTTCCCCTTTCTAAACTTCAACTCTAGCAGTTTCCACCACCTGGGATTTCTTTCTCCTTCCTCTTTCTTTACCCCCATCAAATCCCTCACATCTACCCATTTCCATCAAATCTTTACTAATCTTTACTTGTCTGGACTCTCCTTTGCATTTTTCTCTAATCATTTCACCTTTGAGTCCTACATTTTCTTTTTCTTTTTTTTTAATTTTTTTTTTCAACGTTTATTTATTTTTGGAACAGAGAGAGACAGAGCATGAACGGGGGAGGGGCAGAGAGAGAGGGAGACACAGAATCAGAAACAGGCTCCAGTCTCCGAGCCATCAGCCCAGAGCCTGACGCAAGGCTCGAACTCACGGACCGCAAGATCGTGACCTGGCTGAAGTCGGACGCTTAACCGACTGCGCCACCCAGGCGCCCCTTGATTCCTACATTTTCAACCAGTTTGAGAGGTTGTATGGGTTACAATTCCTCTGCATACTCCACAGTAGACTGTGTGAGTTCAAACAAACTTACCTGTTGACTAAGTCAGATTTAAGGTTGTTAGGATGCAATAAGAGAGATAGAAAGTGAAACCAGGATGGCAGGAGATGGAGAGCAATCCAAGTAGCAAGACACAGGCAGAGCCTGAGGGAATCAAGAAGCATTTATGTCCAGTATATACTCCATGGTGTGATCATTGCCAGAGAGAGAGAAAGAGAGAGAGAGAGAGAGAGAGAGAGAGAGAGAGAAAAGAATGGAGAAGGAGGGGAAAGGTCACCCAGCAATGTTGATCTCCATGGCCTCTTTATTGTTCTAGGTGCATTGACTAACTCCTTGACTTCACTGGCAGGGTTAAAATGTCCTGCCCCTGAACTCCCATCACATTGCATTGCAAGATCCTGGGTCCTTTGGCCGCTACCCTGTGAGTTCCATGAGGTTGGCTTCCCCTCCCCCCTGCTGTTTCCAACCCCTGATACATATTGAGCACTCAATAGATGGCTTAGTGAACGAATGCATGCATGAACAAAAGAAGGATGGACTCCGAGCTAGCGGACCTCAAACCTATATTTATGAAACTAGACACAGTATAACGTGCAGATTGTTACAAATTTATTTTTCAAAACTAAGGTCTGTCGTAGTCTGATGGACCCCAATCGCAGATTAAAGTCTAGATCCATCTACCCCAGGTCCCAAAAGCAGCCCGAAAAAGGAGGGGGGCGGGGCTTGCGCCTACCTGACCCCACCCTCTTGCGTTTTAATATTTCCGCCTATGGACCGCCCCCTCTGGTCCTATGTGCTACTCTAATTGGTGAGCTCTCTAATCCGTCTGGGCACTTGGGCGCCTATTGGATCGACTGCTGAACGAGAGTTGCGTACTTCCCGGCGTTGGGAACGCACAGCGGACGTAGGCTTGCCGCCATTGTGCTGCGAAGAGAGCGGCTACCTGTGTGGGGGCCTTTGGGGGTTCGTGGCGGGCTTTAAGGGCTGTGTTGCGGGAGGTGTGAGGGGGTCGGGCTGAAAGGCTTGAGGGTTGGGCTGGGCCGGGCTGGGCATACTTTGAGCAAGGAGGAACTGCAGGTCGGGGGTGTTGACGCGTTCCTGCTGGGCCCGGGCCCTATTGCTCGATACAGTTTTAATTTCTCTGCCCCCCCAGATCCTCCGGGAATGGCCGGAGTATTTCCTTACCGAGGGCCGGGTAACCCGGTGCCCGGCCCTCTAGCCCCGTTGCCAGACTACATGTCGGAGGAGAAGCTGCAGGAGAAAGGTGAATGAAGAACGCGTGCGGGACCGGCGCCTGCGGGCCGGGAGGCTTAGGGCGGGTGTGCGCGTGCGCGCAGCGGGTTTGCTTCTTTTCCCCGTTTTGTTAAGTCGGCATGAGGTGTCAGCTCACTTATAAGCCCATTTATTTTTTAATCTAATAGGGTAGTTAAAGGTATCTGTTATTTACAGGCACTGATCCAATGGGGAAACAATTGCAATGGAAAAAAAAAAGCCCTACTCTGATAAGGGTTAAGTTGCAATGAGTGAGGTAGACAATAAAAAACTTAAACATGTGTAACAAGAATGTCAGACAGTCATAAATGTGATGAAGGAGATAAAGGAAAAAATAAAGCAGAGGGAGGTAAGAGAATTAGCAAGGAGTGCATCTACTGTATGCCCACCCCTTCCTCATACATCCAGACAGGAGCTTACCCTGGGGCAAGAAGTGGGGATGATTAGGCTGAGGGTGTGTAGATCTTTAAACCGAGTTGTCTTTGTAGCCCGAAAATGGCAGCAATTACAGGCCAAGCGCTATGCAGAAAAGCGGAAGTTTGGATTTGTGGATGCTCAGAAGGAAGACATGCCCCCAGAACACGTTAGGAAGATCATTCGAGACCATGGAGACATGACCAACAGGAAGTTCCGCCATGACAAAAGGGTCTACTTGGGGTAAGGAACCTCTTGGAATTATTTCATTTACAATTTGGCCCCTCTCCTTTGTTCCTGTCCCATAGGTTGTAGTCCTGGATAGCAGCTCTCATTTGGGGACAGGAATCCTCAATGACAGCCCATCTTGGTGGTTATAAGCAAAGGGAGAAAACTAGGATTGTGATAATTTTCAGATCTTGCAGTTATTCTCTTAAAAAACATTTTTTTCCACGGGGCGCCTGGGTGGCGCAGTCGGTTAAGCGTCCGACTTCAGCCAGGTCACGATCTCGCGGTCTGTGAGTTCGAGCCCCACGTCGGGCTCTGGGCTGATGGCTCAGAGCCTGGAGCCTGTTTCCGATTCTGTGTCTCCCTCTCTCTCTGCCCCTCCCCCGTTCATGCTCTGTCTCTCTCTGTCCCAAAAGTAAATAAACGTTGAAAAAAAAAAAAATAAAAAAAAAAAAACAAAACATTTTTTTTCTTAACATTTATTTATTTTTGAGACAGAGAAAGAGCATGAACGGGGGGGGGGGGGGTCAGAGAAAGAGGGAGACACAGAATCTGAAACAGGCTCCAGGCTCTGAGACGCGGGGCTCAAACCCACAGACCGCGAGATCATGACCTGAGCCGAAGTCGGACGCTTAACCGACTGAGCCACCCAGGCGCCCCTTGCAGTTATTCCCTTGATTGCCCTGATTTCTTTTCTTGATCTGCCTCTAATTCATCCTGTTGAAGCTATGTTAAGATGTCCCTATCTTTGAAGGGGTTGAAACCCAGAACAGGACACTTCATTCTTATTGTTAGTAACTCCTCAGTGACCAGAATCCTGAAGTTCAGGATATTTAACTCCTGAAGCCTCTATACTCTTGTTTTTCTCTGCTCCCAAGCTGAGTAAATACAGGTATAAGTGCCTTAGCAAATCTCCTTTCTATTTGGACACAAAAATGTTAGCCACTTAATGGTCTAAGGTGGCCATCTAAAAAAAAGAGGGCCGTATGTTTTGGTTATAAAAAGTATTTTTTGAGAACTGTGCTAGGAATAGAGCAGTGAATAGGATGTAATGGCCTTTCTGGATCTTATAGTCTAGTGGCATGGCCAATATGAGACAGATGGTTACAATAAAGTATGACAGATATTTTATTATTTTTTTAAGATGAATAATTTTACTTAATATTGGTTTCTTTTATTTATGTTTTTAATTTGGGAGCAATAGACTGCAAGTGGAGGAAAGGGGTAGAGAGAGAGAGAATCTCAGCACAGAGCCTGACATGGGGCTCAATCCAATGACCCTAGGATCATGATCTGAGCTGAAATCAAGAGTTGGACGCTCAACTGAGACACTCAGGCGCCTCTTATTATTATTTATGGGAAGGTACAGAGAACGTAGAATGTGTGACAGCCCGAAAACGATCTCAAGAGGAAAAGAAACCCAATACTGTAGGACTGTGAAGTTGAAGAGGAAGAGTGGCACAATTGGAGAGGAGGAGGCAGGGCTCCTAGTCAAGGAAGGCCTGTGTGCTAAGTTTGGGAGTTTCGACTGTAAGGCAGGCTTTTCTGTGGAATGCTGTACTCTGATAGCATGTGGCTTCTCTGCATGGCACAGGTAGCAGAACACCTTGTCACTTACAATCGTCTTTCTCCCTAATGTTGCAGTGCCCTAAAGTATATGCCCCATGCAGTACTGAAACTCCTGGAGAACATGCCTATGCCTTGGGAGCAGATTCGAGATGTGCCTGTGCTGTACCACATCACTGGAGCCATTTCTTTTGTCAATGAGATTCCCTGGGTCATTGAGCCTGTCTACATCTCCCAGTGGGGGTAAGAAGGGCTGGAATGGGGGGAGGGTGGTTTGGGGACAGTGAACAGAAACCATAGTATGACATTTTTGGCTTCTAGGTCAATGTGGATTATGATGCGCCGTGAAAAAAGAGACAGGAGGCATTTCAAGAGGATGCGTTTCCCCCCTTTTGATGATGAAGAGCCACCTTTGGATTATGCTGACAACATCCTAGATGTTGAGCCACTGGAGGCCATTCAGCTAGAGCTGGACCCTGAAGAGGATGCCCCTGTATTGGATTGGTTCTATGACCACCAGCCACTGAGGGACAGCCGGAAGTGAGTGATGGTTAAGTTACTGCTCCTGTGAGAGTTTTGGAATTCCAGGAGTCCTGGGAGAGCAATAGGTAGAATGGCTTGGCTAGCTGGTATACCTAACTGACAGAGGCCTGTCTTTTTTTCCTAGGTATGTGAATGGCTCCACTTACCAGCGCTGGCAGTTCACACTGCCCATGATGTCCACTCTCTATCGCCTGGCCAATCAGCTCCTGACAGACTTAGTAGATGACAACTATTTCTATCTGTTTGATTTGAAGGCCTTCTTTACCTCCAAGGCACTCAATATGGCCATTCCTGGAGGCCCCAAATTTGAACCTCTTGTTCGAGACATCAACCTCCAGTAAGTTGAAGAGAGTGGGGATTTTAGGTACTTTGGGTTGAATAAGATCTAATCTTGATCCTTGAGAAACGTTTGTAGTTTCCAAATTCCCCAGCTGGTCTGCTCATCTTTGATTTTGTACCCTAGGGATGAAGACTGGAATGAATTCAATGATATTAACAAGATCATCATCCGGCAGCCTATCCGCACTGAATACAAGATTGCTTTCCCTTATCTGTACAATAATCTTCCACACCATGTCCACCTCACCTGGTGAGAGCTAGAATACATGTTGGGGAAAAGAGAAGGCTGGAGAGTCAGGAGAACTTGAGCTGATTGTTCTTCCATTTTAGGTACCATACTCCTAACGTTGTGTTCATCAAAACTGAGGATCCTGATCTGCCAGCTTTCTACTTTGATCCTTTAATCAACCCAATTTCTCATAGGCACTCTGTCAAGGTGAGAAGAAGGAACATTTGACCTTCGTTCTTGCAAGAGAAATTTCATGACTGTGGCTTAAGTGTTACTAGATGGAAATCAGCTAGAGGGAGACGTGTTTGTCATCTGCTTTAGTGTTCCCCTTGAGCTTGAAGCTAATTGGACACTTTGGCACTTGGCTCAAACGAAGTTATTGGTGTTTAATTTGTGTTTCTGTGATTGGGGCTTTCTGTATAGTCTGTTCTGGTCCGTTTGCATTATGGCTTTTTTTGGAATCCTTTTATTAAGATAGAGTTCACGTATCATGTAACTCACCTATTTAAAGTGTACAGTTCAGTGGTTTTTAGTGTATTCTGAGTAGTTCAGCCATCTGTACAGGCAATTTTAGGACATTTTTATCATCCCAGAAATTCCTGCACCATTAGTAGTCACTCTATTTCTGTTGAACCTCCCTTGCCTAGGCAACTACTAATCTTTCTGTAGATTTGCCTATTCTGGAGATTTCATATAAATGGAATCTTTCAGTGTGTGATCTTTTGTGATTGACCTTTTATACTTGAAATAATGTTTTTGATGTTTACCCATGTTCCATAGTGTTCTTAACAGACCTCCTTCCCCCGGCTCAGGTTTTGGAGCTTGGGCAGGAGGTGATTGCATTGTGTAAGGTACTGGGGCTCCTTGGGAGGCCCTTGGTGATGAGCCATTTGGGGTGTGAGGAGTGATGCTTGCTTTCCTGATTGGCCCTGGCTTGTTCTCTGCTCCCTTGGCCCCCTTTGCCCTGGCTCTTTAGGGCTTTTCTTGTCTGGCAGCCTAGTTTCCATGGCAGATGTAGCCACTGTGCTTGGCCCCAGAGAGTTTTCTTCTCATCCCAATTCTCTTCCGAGTTCAGTGGGAGCTGAACTCTTGGGGATTCTCGTTTCAGAGCCAGGAACCGTTGCCTGATGATGATGAGGAGTTTGAGCTCCCAGAGTTTGTGGAGCCCTTCCTGAAGGACACACCCCTCTACACAGACAATACAGCCAATGGCATTGCTCTCCTCTGGGCCCCACGGCCCTTCAACCTACGCTCTGGTCGCACCCGCCGGGCCCTGGATATTCCCCTTGTCAAGAACTGGTAAGATTTCTATCTGGGGGGATGGTAATGAATGTATTGGAGAGAACACTACAACTGGGTGGGATTGCAGCCTTTACCAGAGGGACTGGAAGGAGAGATGGGCTAACTCTGCTTGGCTTGTTTTCCCAGGTATCGAGAGCATTGTCCTGCTGGGCAGCCTGTGAAAGTGAGAGTCTCCTACCAGAAACTGCTTAAGTACTATGTGCTGAATGCCCTGAAGCACCGGCCCCCTAAAGCCCAAAAGAAGAGGTAAGGTGCCTGAGGGTCATTTCTCAGACTTCTTTTGTTCCAAACATAATCAGGAGCTAACTCTCACTCTCCCTCTTATTCCCACCCCAGATACCTGTTCCGTTCCTTCAAAGCCACCAAATTCTTTCAGTCCACAAAGCTGGACTGGGTGGAGGTGGGGCTACAGGTTTGCCGCCAGGGCTACAACATGCTCAACCTTCTCATTCACCGTAAAAACCTCAACTATCTGCACCTGGATTACAACTTCAATCTTAAGCCTGTCAAGACCCTCACCACCAAGGTGTCTGCATTTCACCTTAAGGGTCTTCTGGGTTTGAGGGATGTTACTCGTTTTGCTCTGTCCTCTGGGGAAGGAGTACATCTAGTTTGGACCATTGCTAATTAATGTTTTTTGTATTTTTGGTATCTTCTCCAGGAAAGAAAGAAATCTCGTTTTGGGAATGCTTTCCATCTCTGTCGAGAAGTTCTGCGTTTAACTAAGCTGGTGGTAGACAGTCATGTGCAGTATCGTTTGGGCAATGTGGATGCCTTCCAGGTGAGGCTAGGTATCCTTGATCCCTGCCCCAGGGGGGAAGCTGAGTGAAGCCTGATCTCATCATGGAACTGACTCTAGCTTAAAGCCTGATGGGGTAATTGTGTTGCAGCTGGCAGATGGGTTGCAGTATATCTTTGCCCATGTGGGGCAGCTGACGGGCATGTACCGCTACAAGTACAAGCTGATGCGGCAGATTCGCATGTGCAAGGACCTGAAACATCTCATCTATTACCGCTTCAACACGGTGGGACCCTGCCCTCATGCACGCACTTTCTCCAATCCATTTTAATTTTTATGTCTAGTCAGGGCTTTTTCCAGGGACCTGTTTGGAGAGAGGTCTTAAGTATGTCCTTACTTGCCCTCACTGTGTTTACTTTAACACTTCCCCTAAAAGCCCACCTTTAAATAGGGAATTTCAGTTATTGGTTTGTACCTTAGAATTTCTCACCTATTCTATTTTAGATGTTGAAGTCCAGGAGTTTTGCCTCTTTTCCTTTTATTGTCTTTGATATGTTTCCCATGACCCTACCTGTGCCCAGCTTTCAGTTGCTCTCTAAAAGAATTGCTAACTTACTTTCTTGATTTCTGCTTGGGGCCACAGGGCCCTGTAGGGAAGGGCCCTGGCTGTGGCTTCTGGGCTGCAGGCTGGCGGGTCTGGCTGTTTTTCATGCGTGGCATCACCCCTTTGTTGGAGCGGTGGCTAGGCAACCTCCTGGCCCGACAGTTTGAAGGTGAGTGGTTTTCTCTATGTCCAACATTTTTTTTTTAATCCCTTCAAGGGTAGATCATATGTTCCCATCATGTCCCCTCCCCTTGTTTGAGACTGAGAATTCCTTTCTGCTGGATTGCCTCTAAGTCCCACTCTTCAGTGATTCTGACCTGGCACTGTGTTTCTTGAGCTTCTCTCCGGGGCATTGAGGCTATCTTGGATTTGTAGGATGGAAATTTCTCAGAAGCATTGTTGTGACTATCTGAGGTAGCTTGTCATTTTTGCATGTGCTGGGTGTGTGGACACTTTGTTTATACTTGTTGATTTCAGTGTACCCATGGTTAATGAGGGGACATGATGGTAGAGACTCACTGAGAGCAATGAATCTTGCCTTTAATCAATTCACTTCTAGGCCGACACTCTAAGGGGGTGGCAAAGACTGTAACAAAGCAGCGAGTGGAGTCACATTTTGATCTTGAGCTTCGGGCAGCTGTGATGCATGACATTCTGGACATGATGCCTGAGGGAATTAAACAGAACAAGGCGCGAACGATTCTGCAGCACCTCAGTGAAGCCTGGCGCTGCTGGAAGGCCAACATTCCCTGGAAGGTGGGTGTCACCCCAACTCTGAGAAGGCAGGAACATCATTTTCCTAGGGTTAGGGTTACTGCTCCCGGGGACACCTGGTGAGCTCAATTGATTGAGCATCCGACTCTTGATTTCAGCTCCGGTCATGAACCAGGGTTGTGGGATGGAGCCCTGCATTGGGCTTCTCTCTCCCTCTTCCACTCTCTGTCTGTCTGTCTCTTTCTCTCTCTTAAAAGAAAAAAAAAACTTTGGGGGGGGGCGGTGCCTGGGTTGCTTAGTTGGTTGAGTGTCTGACATCAGCTTAGGTCATGATCTCACAGTCTGTGTGTTCAAGTCCTGCTTCAGGCTCTGTGCTGACAGCTCAGAGCCTGGAGCCTGCTTCAGTTTCTGTGTCTTCCCTTCTCTTTGCCACTCCCCCCCTCACACTCTTTCTGTCTCAGAAATAAATAAATGTTAAAAAAAAAAAGATTATCATTCTCAGACTCCCTTTGGGAGCTATGTGGCTCCTGTCACTTTCTCACTGTGCCTTTTGCACTTTCAGGTACCTGGGCTGCCAACACCCATAGAGAATATGATCCTTCGATATGTGAAGGCCAAGGCTGATTGGTGGACTAACACTGCCCACTACAACCGAGAACGGATCCGCCGTGGAGCCACTGTGGACAAGACTGTTTGCAAAAAGAACCTGGGCCGCCTCACTCGGCTCTACCTGAAGGCAGAACAGGAGCGGCAGCACAACTACCTGAAGGTTGGGCAGCTTAGGCTGGGCTGGGTGTGGGGAGTGGGCAGGAGAATAGACCGCAGAATTGGGACTATGCCTTGTCCCGTGGGGATTAGGCTACACTGGGGGGCTAATTATGTCTCCTTTGCAGGATGGGCCGTACATCACAGCAGAGGAGGCGGTGGCAGTGTATACCACCACTGTGCACTGGCTGGAGAGCCGGAGGTTCTCACCCATCCCGTTCCCCCCACTCTCCTACAAGCATGATACCAAGTTGCTCATCTTGGCCTTGGAGCGGCTCAAAGAAGCTTACAGGTAAAGAGTAGAGAGTGGATTCCTTTGGGAAGGTGAGAGCGGGAAGGACAGCATCATTGTCACAGTCTAAAGAAAGAAGGTTTAGCTTCCATGGTTTCTGGTTTTGGTTTCCTTCTTGGTTTTTCCATTCATCTTTCCTGTTTCCTTATCAGTGTGAAGTCTCGGTTAAACCAGTCTCAGAGGGAGGAGCTAGGTCTGATCGAGCAAGCCTATGACAACCCCCATGAGGCATTGTCCCGCATCAAACGTCATCTCCTCACTCAGAGAGCCTTTAAAGAAGTGAGTAAGATGCCCCCCCCCCCCGCCAAGTTGTCTATTGCTATTCGTTCATGGCACCAAGAGTAGTGGGTTGCTACCAAGAGTAGTAGTAAGTGATTGGTGGATCCGTGTAAGCCAGCTTCCCTGTTCTGCAGGTGGGCATTGAGTTCATGGATCTCTATAGCCACTTGGTGCCGGTTTATGATGTGGAGCCACTGGAGAAGATCACTGACGCCTACCTGGACCAGTACCTGTGGTATGAAGCTGACAAGCGCCGCCTTTTCCCACCGTGGATCAAGCCTGCTGACACAGAACCACCCCCTCTGCTTGTTTACAAGTGGTGCCAAGGTAAAGTTTTTCTGGGTTTGCCCTTGGGAATTGAGGTGAGTTGGGTTGATTTGAGGTGAATTGAGTTCTACATTAAAGTTCTCATCCAGGTGGTGTAGCTGACTCTTGCTGCGTAGTGCCAAGGAAATAGTATTGACGTGAAACTGAGCAACACTGGCACTCCTATCAGTCCACACGTGTGAATGGAGGGCAGTGTGATGAGGTTATGGACTGTGGTAGCTACTACGGGATGGGAATTTCTAACCTGCTGGACACCTGTCTTGACTACTTCTCAGGCATCAATAATCTGCAGGATGTGTGGGAGACAAGTGAGGGTGAGTGCAATGTCATGCTGGAATCACGCTTTGAAAAGATGTATGAAAAGATCGACTTGACCCTGCTTAATAGGCTGCTGCGACTCATCGTAGACCACAACATAGCCGACTACATGACTGCCAAGAACAACGTGGTCATCAACTATAAGGTATGTCTTAGGGGCAGGGTAGCAAGGAATTGGGGAAGGGGTGTGTCTGGCTCCCTGAGTTAGGATTTGCTGAAGGGAGGACAAAAGAGGATAAGCCCCCAGAGAGGCTTCAGACATGGCCTTGGGTTAAGAATTGCCAAGAGTTTGTAAATCTTTTCTTTCTAGGACATGAACCATACAAATTCTTACGGGATCATCAGAGGCCTGCAGTTTGCCTCATTCATTGTGCAGTACTATGGCCTGGTGATGGATTTGCTTGTGTTGGGATTACATCGGGCCAGTGAGATGGCTGGGCCCCCTCAGATGCCAAATGACTTTCTCAGTTTCCAGGATATAGCCACCGAGGCTGCCCACCCCATCCGTCTCTTCTGCAGATACATTGATCGCATACATATTTTCTTCAGGTGAGGACCTTGCCTGGAGTCTTATCTTTGCAGGGCATCAAGACATATGCCCAGCCTCTGGACACAGCTTTTGTTCCTTAGTTGAGGAACTAAGGTTCTTGCTGCTGGATCGGGGCTCTAAAATGGAATGAAGTCCCATGAGTAGGATGGGGGTTGGAGGTGGGTTCTACAAAGCTGTAGGTCTCATGAGGTTCCAGTTTATTTGGGTCTCAGCCACACATCTCGCTGGTATAGGTTCACAGCAGATGAGGCTCGGGACCTGATCCAGCGTTACCTGACAGAGCATCCTGATCCCAACAATGAAAATATCGTTGGCTATAATAACAAGAAGTGCTGGCCCCGAGATGCCCGCATGCGCCTCATGAAGCACGATGTCAACTTGTGAGTTTAAATTGGGGGCTGTGGAAGCTGGAAGGACATTGGTCTGAGGGACCCAGAAAACAGGGAATTTATGACTTTGTGTCCTGTGTGGGAGGAGTGTACTCTGTTAGGATATTGTCAGTCTGGCCTTCTGAGGGAAATTCCTTCAAGTTCCAGGAGACTAATGTGACCATATGTTCCCTGTGAGCAGGGGTCGGGCAGTGTTCTGGGACATCAAGAACCGTCTGCCACGATCAGTGACTACAGTTCAGTGGGAGAACAGCTTCGTATCTGTGTACAGTAAGGACAACCCCAACCTGCTGTTCAACATGTGTGGCTTTGAGTGCCGCATCCTGCCTAAATGCCGCACCAGCTATGAGGAGTTCACTCACAAGGATGGGGTCTGGAACCTACAGAATGAGGTACAGTCCGGAAAGGGGCTAGAAGTAGCATTTCCACCCCCATACCTTCGGGATACATAGGGTGAGGAACATCACACCTTTTCGTTATCAGTCATTTGAGCTTTGTTGGATAGTAGGGCTTAGTGAGGGGTTGTGGTGTCAGAGTTGGTCCTTGCTCCCATAACAGTATCAGAGACAAATTAACCTTGACCTTGTGGTTTAGGTTACTAAAGAGCGGACAGCTCAGTGTTTCCTGCGAGTGGATGATGAGTCAATGCAGCGTTTCCACAACCGCGTGCGTCAGATTCTGATGGCCTCTGGCTCCACCACCTTCACCAAGGTATATAAGTCAGTCAGCCCCAACCTCCTTCACGTCCTCTATCCATCTCCTATCCTTTTGAACTCTTCCCTTGGTTTGCTCTCCTTTTTTCCCAGCTTGGCTCAGTGTACCAGTTTCTATGCTTTATGATATAGAACCTTAGAGTGTCAAATCAACTCAGTTCCTTTCTGAGAATACCCTGTAGGGATTGTCCGTGTGATGACTGAGTTAAGGTAAGAGTAGAAGTGGGATTCTTTAATTGGGACAAAACTTGACGTTTTTTACATCTTCCCAGGGGGCTTATTGTCGATTCATATAGCTCATTTTTTAACCAGTAACAGTGTGTATGTTAAAAAGCAAGTATAACTAGTATTCATTTTCCCCTTCAGTTGCTTCCAGACACCCACCTGAAGGCAGCTGGAGTTAAGAAAAAATAATCTGGAAATTTGTTAACAGTGCATATCTAAGCTTCTGCGAGGTTTAAAACGTCACCTTGTTCTTCCTGCTGTCTTTCCATGGTGTCGTAAAGGTGCACATAATGTCTTGGCTGATGCTCTCAAGAACATCAATAATGCCAAAAAGAGAAATTCAGGTTCTTACTAGGCTGTGCTCCAAACAGTGCTTTTAGGGATACATTTCTGTATCTTAGCTTTTACGTTTTATGTAAGTAATCTCTATACCCAACTTGGGGCTCAGACTGTTCACCTTGAGATCAAGAATCGCATGCTCTTCTGGCTAGGTCAACCGTGAGCCCCTTAGTATTTCTTTTTTTTTTTTTTTTTTTCGTTTTTTTAATTTTTTTTTTCAACGTTTATTTATTTTTGGGACAGAGAGAGACAGAGCATGAACAGGGGAGGGGCAGAGAGAGAGGGAGACACAGAATCGGAAACAGGCTCCAGGCTCTGAGCCATCAGCCCAGAGCCCGACGCGGGGCTCGAACTCCCGGACCGCGAGATCGTGACCTGGCTGAAGTCGGACGCTTAACCGACTGCTCCACCCAGGCGCCCCAGCATTTCTTAAAATTTCTTACACATTTTGAGTATAGTACAAGGGGAGAGTTTACCTTTTCAGGTCTCTCTAAGGGTCAGGTAACAAGAATTCCGTAACTCATCCATTCCATTGGTGTTTATTGTTAACTACTGCGTTCAAGGCTCTGTGCACACTGCATGTACCTTTGAGCTCACCTACCTAGTTGGAGAGACAAGATCCATAGAGAAGAGAACTATACTAGGATGTAGTGTTTATAAAGCTATGGTGTTATTTGGGAATCTGTGAGAACACTCAAGTTAATGACTAGCCCAGTCTGGGAGAAGGAGAGGAGAGTCTTCCTGGAAGAAGTAATGTGTGATGAGGTAGATGAGGGAGGGCCTTCCTTCAGCCTTAGGTATGGAGAGGTAACTAGCATGAAATGTGTGGAGCTGTGCAAATTCAGGGTTTACTGGAGCATAGTTATGGAGTAGGGACTGTTAGGAGATGGGGGCGAGACAGATCACCAAGAGCCAGATCATGGAGGGGATTGCATGGCTTGTTAAGAATCCTGTGAGGGTTTTTTTTTTTTAATGTTTATTTATTTATTTTGAAAGAGAGCACTTGCACCCGTGTGAGCGGGAGAGGGGCTGAGAGAAAGGGGGAGAGAGAATCTCAAGTGGTTCTGTGCTGTCAGCACAGAGCCTGATGTGGGGCTCGATCTCATGAACTGTGAGATCATGACTTGAGCCAAAATCAAGAGTCCGATGCTTAACCAACTGAGCCTTCCAGGTGTCTAAAGAATCCTACGAGGTTCTTAAGCATGGGAATGATTTTCCCAGCTTTCTGTGTTAGGTCCTTCACTCTTGTAGCTGTGGGGAAGATGGGTTTAGAGAAATTGGGTGGGAGATCAAGTTTGGGGATTTCTGCTGAAGTCCTGATGATAGAGATGAGAGCAGTGAGGAGACAAGAGTAGATCTGAGAAGTAGTTAGCAGGTGAAATCAGCAGCCTCATTTTGGTGGGACGCCAGAGGGAAAGGAAAATAACACTCAGTTTTTGGCATGGATATTGGCACTGCCAACTGGAAGAGTACAGGAAGAAGAGCAGGTTTAGGAGGGAAGATAAATGGATTTCGTTCAGGATGTAAAACGTTTGAGGTTCCTAGGAATATCCAGATGGAGCTGTTTGGCAGGCACTTCTTTTTTTTTTAATTTTTTTTTTTTTTTTTTAACGTTTATGTATTTTTGAGACAGAGAGACAGAGCATGAACGGGGGAGGGTCAGAGAGAGGGAGACACAGAATCGGAAACAGGCTCCAGGCTCTGAGCTGTCAGCACAGAGCCCGACGCGGGGCTTGAACCCACGGACCGCGAGATCGTGACCTGAGCCGAAGTCGGCCGCTTAACCGACTGAGCCACCCAGGCGCCCCTGGCAGGCACTTCTTATATCCTCTGTTTTCAATTCCAAAATGAGTGTGTGTGTATGTGTGTATATGTATATGTATGTATATATACAAACGTATACACACACACACGTACGTGTGTTTTTTCCACCCTAGTGATGCCTATTAAATTGATAATCTCTTAGATTTGCTGTAAAATACTTTGAGCTTGAAGCTTCAGAGAGAGAAATGAAGTGAGAAAATGAGAGCAGTCAGGGGTAACTTCGAGGCTCCTGTAGGATGTCCGAGTGGAGATATTTTGCAGTCTGAAGCTTGGAGAAGATATCTGGGTTGAAGATGTAGGTTTAGGAGTCTGGTGGTTTAGGAGGTGGTTTAAAACTCAAGAGCGAGCAAGATTTCACAGGGTAAGGAATGAGAAGAGCAGAGGGACAGGTTTGGAACCATAGGATACACTGAGCAATAGCATGGCCAGACTGGGAGAGTGCTGGGTCATGGGAGCCAAGGATGTCAGGAATTGGGGCAGGCATTTAACAGTGTCAGTTGCCTAAGAGTCTTTCAGTTAGATAAGGCCTGAAAAGTATCCATTGGATTTGGCAGTCAGGACGTCATTGGTGACCTTAGCAAGAGCTGTTTCAGAAATAGTGGGGATAGAAGCCAGATTGCAGTGGGTGAGGCTTTATGGGAAGTGAGTTAGTGGAGACAGCAAGGACCTTCAAATTGCCAGAGCTAGAAAAAGGAAGGGCATGAGATGCCACCTAGAGGGAGATATAGGTCAAGGCAATATTTTTAAATGGTATTGAGTGAAGAATGTTCTAATTAGGAAGGAGCCAGGAGCAGTTCAGGGTGCAGTAGACCAGTGTAGTAAGTGATGGAGCAGCGTTCCCCAGAGTTGAGTGGGGGCAGAGTAAAGGGGAAGCAGAGGGAACCCTCCTCTAAACCTAAAAGAAAAGAGGTCTGGATATATGTGAATGTAAGGTTGAGTGGGAAGTTATAACAAATACTGAATTTTTCAGCTTTGCCTGGGTTGGTCACAGTGGTGAGGGTATGATACAGTTTTTGAAGAAACTGTGTGTTCCAGGTGAGTTTCAAGAAAATAGAAGACAGCTGTGAGTGTGAGTTCTTCCCAGAAGCACTCAGCTACTCAGTGACAGGATGGGCAAAGTGGATATATTCTATTGGTAGTTCAGGTTTTGGGGTTTTGCTGTAGACTGTTGTGGAGTGGTAAGGGATTGAATGCAGGAGAATCAAGAGTGCTGGCCCCTATTGGGATCCTGGATTATTGGGGGTAGCGGGGAGTGAGTAGGAAGAGACTAGAAGAGGCCAGTGGTCTTGAGTTGTAGGGATCAAGGGAGTAGATGTGTGAGAGGTGAGAGCCTGAGTAATGTCAGAGATTAGGGAGGCGACTTACTATAGTGGTTAGAAGTCAGTCAGATTGGAGTTCAGATCATAGCTCTGTCACATAACTAGTTGAGATCTTGGATAAGTCACCCACTTTGGGCCTCAGTTCTCTCTATAGAATGGGGATACCAATGATGGGGTGCCTGGCTGGCTCAGTAGAACATGGAACTCTTGATCTCGGGGTTGTGAGTTTGAGTCCAATGTTGGGTGTAGAGATTACGTAAGTAGATACACTTTTTAAAAAAAATGGGAGGCAAACCATAAGAGACTCTAAAAAACAGAGAACAAACAGAATTTTGGAGGGGTGTTGGGTGGGGAGATGTGCTAAATGGGGGTGGGCACTGGGTGTTCTGTGTAAGTGATGAATCACTAAATTGTCCTGAAACCATTTTTATACTATATGTTAACTTGGGTTTAAATAACATTTCAAAAAAGTAAATTAAACCAAGAATACTGGGGCACCTGGGTGGCTCAGTCAGTTAAGCATCCGACTTCAGCTCAGGCCATGATCGCACAGTTTGTGGGTTTGAGCCCCGCATCAGGCTCTGTGCTGATAGTTTAGAGCCTGGACCCTGCTTTTGGATTCTGTGTCTCCTTCTATCTCTGCTCCTCCCCGCCTTGTGCTCTGTCTCTCAAAAATAAATAAATGTAAAAGAAAAAACAAAAAATAGGAATACTGATGTATTACCCAGCTCTGAGGGCTTATTGTGAGAATGAAATAGCAAATGTAGTAAGTTAAATTATTCAGTAAATTGTTCAGTAAATGTTTGCTCTCATCAAGTAGAGGGATCCGGGTTTTGATCAGGTAGTAGAATATTGGAATTTGTTTCCTGAGGTGTGTTAAGGTAAAATAGTTCTTGTAACACTTCCAAGGTTGATAATAGAAGGGAAGTATCCATTAGGGTGAGAGGTGGCTGGACCTTGTGGCCCTGTTCTTGTCCTCTAAAATTGGACTCTTGCAGTCATTGCCACCACTGCCACTTTAGGTGCTCTCACCATCCTTGCTTTCGGGTGTGTGCAGCACACTAGCCCAAGCGTGCAGGCAGGGACCCTTCTCTTCGGTCCCAGTGGGAGCTAGAAAATAAGGCTGGAACGTTTAAGCAGGGCTTTCATAAGGGCCAGGCATAACCGGGAAAACAGAGATGGGCATAGATAGTCTGACTTACAAGGTGCAGCCTACTTAGCTTCAGGTTCCGAAGGGCCTTACTGCTGCCTTCCTGCCACTTTCACTACCTTCCCAACACGGCAGTCCCTGTTTCCCTCACCAAGGTGTCCCTTTCACCATGTCCGGATGACTTGAAGTCTAAAGCCTGAGGCAAAGGCCTCAAGAGAACATCTTTGCTTGGCAGGAGATGTATTTCTCTGTTCTTTTTTTTTGAGTTTCGTTTTGACTTCTATTTTACATTATTTATTTTGAGACTTAATTTTTTAAAACAATTCAAAAAAGGGCACCTGGGTGGCTCAGTAAAGTGTCTGACTTCGACTCGGGTCATGATCTCACGATTCATGAGTTTGAGCCCCATGTTGGGCTCTGTGCTGACAGCTCGGAGCCTGGAGCCTGCTTCAGAATCTATGTCTCCCTCTCTCCATGCCTCTGTCTCTCTCAAAAATAAATAAATGTTGGGGCGCGTAGGTGGCGCAGTCGGTTAAGCGTCCGACTTCAGCCAGGTCACGATCTCGCGGTCCATGAGTTCGAGCCCCACGTCGGGCTCTGGGCTGATGGCTCAGAGCCTGGAACCGGTTTCTGATTCTGTGTCTCCCTCTCTGCCCCTCCCCCATTCTAATTTTATAGTGAAATAGGGAGGGACAGACTTCTCATGAACTCCCTATCCCCGTACATGCAAGCCTCCCCTATTAACATCACGCACCAGAGTGGTACGTTTTTTACCAAGAATAAACCTACACTAACGCATCACGCATCACGATCATCCAAAAGCTATAGTATACTTTCGGGTTCCATCTTGGTGGTATATATTCTGTGGGTTTGGATAAATGTATAATGACATAATCGATTATTAAAACATACAGAGTGTTTTTGCTACCGTAAAAATACTAACAAGACCTAGAAAGTATCTAGAATCCTGTTGTCCTAACATCAGTTTTTATTTTTCCACATTCGTTTCGGGTCATGAGGTGTGTTGAGCAAGTTGGTAGAAGTTGAATTTGTTTCTTTTATGAAGACTTAAAGGCATAATGAGTGTAAAGTTCTTAACCTTGGTACCTAGTAGCACATGTAGTCACTGATGCATTTCCTTTCCTGCCTCCCTGAATCCCCAGCAACTCTGGCTACTCTTTTATTTTTTTTAAGGCTTTTTTGTTTGTTTGTTTTTTATGTTTTATTTACTGATTTTGAGAAAGAAAGAGAGCAGGGGTTGGGGGGTGGAGAGGGAATTCCAAGCTCCAAGTGTGGAGCGTGACATGGGGCTCCAGCTCACAAACTGTGAGATTATTACCTGAGCTGAAATCAAGAGTTGGATGCTTAACCGACTGAGCCACCCAGGGACCTGCTATTGTAAAGGAATGTAGAATACTCCTGTTATTCATAAAGGACTGTGGTACTTCTTGGGAATTCAGACTTACTCCCCTCCAGAAATAAAGCACTGGTAACTGCAGAATACAACTGGTGTGTTTTGTGATAAAAACCATGCAGCTGGCAGTTCCTAGAGCCAATTACAGTCGAAGAGCTTACTGAGCCTCACAGTTGTCCTACTCAAGTCTGTTTGACTTTACTCCCAGATCCAGCCCATTCTGGCCCATGGCCTTCCTTTCTGTTTCGTTGGTTCATCTTGAGTACAAGCTAGATGCTCAGTGTAGCTTTTGTGATTTGGTTCACGCTGTTACCTAACTCTAGAAAGTCCCTTTTTTTTTTTTTTTTTTAACGTTTATTTATTTTTGAGACAGAGAGAGAGCATGAATGGGGGAGGGTCAGAGAGAGAGGGAGACACAGAATCGGAAGCAGGCTCCAGGCTCCGAGCTGTCAGCACAGAGCTCGACACGGGGCTCAAACTCATGGACCGTGAGATCATGACCTGAGCCGAAGTCAGACGCTCAACCGACTGAGCCACCCAGGCGCCCCTAGAAAGTCCCTTTTATCTTACCTATCTGAAGACGGCTATTTGCTCAAGACTAATTTCCATGGTTACTCCAGCCAATGTGATCTTGCACTTCAGTAATTGTCCAGAAAACATAGTCCTTACCTTAAAATCTTGATTATATCATTTGGTATTTTGTAGTTTGCCTTTTTTTTTTTTTTTTAATCTTAAAGAACCAGCTTTGGTTTCATTGATTTTTCTCTGTTCTGTTTGTTTTCAAAATGCTCTTATAGTATTTTTCCTTTTGTTTACAGTTGGGTGTAATTTGCTTTAAAGTTTTCTGGTTTAAGGTAAAAAGTTAGATCAGTTTGGGATCTTTTTAAATATAAGCATTCACTGCTGTAAATTTTCCTCTTAGTACTACTTCAAGCTGCATCCCTCAAATTTTGATTAAGTTGGGTTATTTTCATTCAGTTAAAAATATTTTCTAATTTCCCTTGTGAGTTTTTATTTTACCCATATGTTATTTAGAAGTATGCTGTTTAGGGGTGTCTGGGTGGCTCAGTTAGTTAAGTGTCTGTCTTGAGCTCAGGTCATGATCTTGTGGTTTGTGGTTTTGAACCCCGTGTGGGGCTCTGTGCTGACAGCTCAGAGCCTGGAGCTTCCTTCAGATTCTGTCTCCCTCTCCCCTTCCCCCTGCTTGTGCTCTGTCTCTCTCTCAAAAATAAACAAACATTAAAAAATTTAAAAAAAAAATAGAAGTATGCTGTTTAATTTTAAAATATTTGAGGGTTTTCCAGATATTTTTGTTATCAGTTGCTAGTAATTGTTATAGTCAGAAAATATATTTTTTATGATCTTCGTTTTTCCAGATGTCTTAATACTTGTTTTATGGTTGTGAACTTGAAAAGAATCTGTATTCTGCGTTTGGGTAGAGTGTTTTATAAATGTCAGTTAGGTCCAGTAGGTTGAATGATTGTGTTGTTCAAGTCTTTGTATATTTGTAATAACTTTTTTGTTTACTGTCAATTACTGAGAGAAGAGTCTTGGAAATCTCCAACTATAATTGTGGATTGATTTATTTCCTCTTTCAGGTCCATTTTTTTGTGGTTGGGGTTTTTTTGTTTTGTTTGTGGAAGGGGTTATTCAGAGACACGGTTAACTTTATTAGAGACATCCAAACTTTTAGCATAAAGCCACGTGACATTTTTCAAGAAGACTGTATATTTTTTGAGCATGAAGAATTTCTGAAGTTCAGAAATCTGGAATTCTTAAAATACTTAGTCAAAACAAAATGACTCATATAGGTTGTAATTGTATAAAAAGGCAAATGATCAGGACGTTTTGTTGAACATACTTGAAAGTTGGGCAAAATGTATTGGCTTGCAGATGGAAAACCAACAAGGAATTCATCTAAGATATTAGGCTTAGGGGAGAGGGGAGCCATTGCATTGATATCAAAATGCAAACTGACAAACCTTTTGTCCAAGGAACATTGAACCTGCATACAAATGATGACCAGGGGAGTGTGCCAGATGGAGTGTTGTCATGTACCTAAAGAGACAGCTGAAATTAGAATTGGGCCTTACAGTGGAAACACATAGATACTTCTGTACATACAAGCAACTCTGTTGATACCCCTGAAAGGAATATGTAGTGTTCATGATTATTTTTGAGTTTTCTGCTTCAACATCCACCTGTTTTTACTTTATATAAACAGTTTAGAAGCTCTGTAATTAGGTATGAAATGTATTTAGGGTTAACATATATACATATACATATTTTTTTTAACACTCTTCAAACATTTTGGTGGGGGTGGGAGGGAAGAGGGGGAGAGAGAGAATCCCAAGCTGTCTCCACACTGTCAGCGCAGAGCCCGATGTTGGGCTCAAACCCACAAACCATGAGATGATGACCTGAGCCAAAACCAAGAGTTGGATGCTTAACTGACGGAGCCATCCAGGTGCCCCAAGGATTATTATATCTTCTTAATTGACTTTCTTATCATTATGAAATGTTCTTCTTAATTCATGGTAATATTTTCTGTCCTAAGGTCTACTTTGTCTGATAGTAGTGCTACTCAGACTTTGTGTTTGCATGGGTGTCTTTTTTCCATCTTTAAGCTTTTTTTTATTTAAAAAAAATACATATTTTTTACATTCATTTTTGAGAGAGCACGAGCGGGGGAAGGGCAGAGAGAGAGGGATACACAGAATCTGAAGCACGCTCCAGGCTCCAACCTGTCAGCACAGTCTGATGTGGGGCTCGAACTCACAAACGTGACATCGTGACCTGAGCCGCAGTCGGATGCCCAACTGACTGAGCCACCCAGGCGCCCCAGATTTTATTTTTCTTAAGTAATCTCTACACCCAACTTAGGGCTTGAACTCCTAACCCTAAGGTCAAGAGTGGCATGCTTCATGCTCCACCAGCTGAGCCAGCCAGGCACCCTGAGTGGGCTTGTTTATTTCACTCTTTGCTTAGTAACTACATTTTTTTTTTTTTAAGATTTATGATTTATTTTTTTTATTTTTTTTATTAAAAAAAAAAATTTTTTTTTTAACGTTTATTTATTTTTGGGACAGAGAGAGACAGAGCATGAACGGGGAAGGGGCAGAGAGAGGGGGAGACACAGAATCGGAAACAGGCTCCAGGCTCCGAGCCATCAGCCCAGAGCCTGACACGGGGCTCGAACTCACGGACCGCGAGATCGTGACCTGAGCTGAAGTCGGATGCTTAACCGACTGCGCCACCCAGGCGCCCCTGAGATTTATTTTTAAGGAATCTCTACACCCAACATGAAGCTCAAACTTACAACCCCGAGACCAAGGGTTGCATGCTCTAATGACTGAGCCAGCCAGGCGCCCCTACGCTTTTTCTTTTTCTTTTTTTTTTTTAATTGGTTGCTCCGTACATCACTGACTTACCATGGTCTACTGTCACCATTAGTCTTCTACTAAGATCACTTTACATATAGTGTAAGAACCACACATTACACTTCCATTTCCCCCTTCATTCTTTGTAGTATTTTTGTCATATGTTTTAACTTTACCTGTATTATGAATACATTACTTTGTTGCTAATTTTGTTCTAAACAGACTTTATTTTTTTACAGAAACTACAAAATGAGCAAAAATATCTTTTACATTTTACTCACATACTTTTTCTGGTATTCTCTGTTACTTGATGTAGATCCAGATTTCCATCTGGTGTTGTTTTCATGGTACTTAAAGAATTTCCTTTAACATTTCTTATAGTAATGATCTATTGGCAGTGAATGCATTCTGCTTTTGTCTGTCTGGGAAAGTGTTTATTTTGTCTGATTTCTGTTAATGTAAATCATTGTTTTCTTTTGCAGTTTTACAGAGTCATTCCATCGGTGTATTTTTTTTTATTTCAGATATTATGATTTTCATTTCTGGAAAGTTCCATCGAGGTGTTTAGTATCTTCTCTCCTTATTATGTTCATATTTTCCTTTATATACTCCAGTGTAATTATAAGATTTTTTAAATGCTGTTTTATAGTCCTTGGTTACTAATTTTATCACCTGTGTTATTGCTAGGTCTATTTCTATTGATTGATTTTTCTTCTGGTTATGGATAATTCATTCTTTTTGCATGAATGATCATTTTTATTACATGCTAGAAATTTTGAATTTTACATTATTTATAGGTTTTGTTATGTTTTGTTAAAGAGTATTGAGTTGTGTTCTGGTGTGCAGTTCATAACTTGTGGGTTAGTTTGGTCCTTTGAAGGCTTGCTTTTAAGCGTAGTTATAGCAACTCTATAGCACCCTTTGTTCTGGGGCTAATGAACCTCTGCTGCTGGGTTGATAACCTTCTGGGGACTCTACCCAATTCCCATGTATTACAGGTTCTCTCTAGTTGGCTGGTGGGAACACAAACTGCTGCCAACCTTATATGACCTGTGGGACTTGCTCAGCTTTCTGATCTCGGGTGTTCTTGGAGTTTTACTCCATACACATTGGTACTCATCCAAAATCATGGGGAATCCCTTCATGGATCTCCAGAAATCTCTTTTGGAGACCTTGCTTCTCTCCAGTACCTCTGCCCCACAAAATTGTAGCTGCCTTGGCCTCCTGAATTCTAATCTTGATCTCTTCAATTGAGCGAGACTATTGGGCCCTGTTTCTGTTACTCCTCTATGTGTATGCTGCAGCTTAGAAACTCGGCAGTAAGTTGTGGGGGACTGTCGTGGAGTTGACTTCATTTGTTTCCTTTTCCTCAAGGGTCATGGCCCTTAGGCCTATGTTGCCTATTTGTCAGTTGTCTGAAGATACTGTTTTATATCTTTTGTTCAGTTTTCTAGTTGTTTATAGTAGAAGGCAATTTCTGTGGCCCCATTAGTTTTTATTCCCTCTATTAATTTTTAGTAGTTTTTCTCATCCCTTTTTCTCACCCACCCCAGGATTACTTACTATATTTGCTCTTAAGTGTTTATGTTGCCTTAGTTGATTTTTTTATTGAGATGAAATTCACATTGTAAAAAAAAAAAAAAAAAGTACAGTTCCGGGACACCTGGTGGCTCAGTCGGTTAAGCGTCCGACTCTTGACTTCAGCTCAGGTCAGGATCTCAAAGTTCATGAGTTTGAGCCCCACGTTGGGCTTTGTGCTCACAGCACGAAGTCTGCTTCAGATCCTCTGTCTCCCTCTTTGCTTTTTGGCCCTCTCTTGCTCACACACCCTCTCTCTCAAAAATAAATAAACGTTAAAATTTTTTTTAATAAAAATTAAAATAATGAAATGTACAGTTGTTTGGTTTTCGGTATATTCATAAAATTGTGCACCTGTCCCCACTGCCTAATTCTAGAATATTTTCATTACCCCAGAAAGAAACCCTGTATCCATTAGCAGTCATTCGCTCCCCATTGCTCCCCACCATTCAGCTCTTGGCAAGCATGAGTGTACTTTCTGTCTATATGGATTTGCCTGTTCTGGATATTTCATACAAATGGAATTGTACAATATGTGACCTTTTTTGGTCTGGTTTCTTTCACCTAACATGTTTTCAAGATTCATCTACATTGTGGCATGTATTAATACTTGAAGAATCCTTTTCACAGGTGAATAATATTCTGTTATACGGATATACCATATTTTGTTTATCTTTGTCAGTTGGTGGACATTTGAGTTTTTTCTACTTTTTGGCTGTTATGAATAATGTTTTCATGAACATTTGGTACAGATTTTTGTGCAGATGAATGTTTTCATTTCTCTTGGTTATATACTTAAGAGTAGAATTACTGGATCACACAGTAATTCTGTTTAACCTTTTAAGCTACCAGGTTGTTATTCAAAGTGATTGCACCAGTACACGTTCCCACCAGCAATAGTAGAGGAGTGTTCCATTTTCTTCACATTCTTGCTAACAGTTGTCATTGTTCTGTAGCCATTTCTGTGGGTGTTAAACAGATTCTCACAGTGGTTTTGACTTATGTATACTTCCCTAATGACACTGAGCTCAAGTCTTCCTTGAGAACTAGGAAGAGTGTAATCAACTGGACCAAGTAGTCCCCACCACTTGTCCCCTCCCATGGCTCACCTATAATTTACCTTTTCCCCACTATTTTCAGATTGTGAATAAGTGGAACACTGCTCTTATTGGCCTTATGACATATTTTCGGGAAGCTGTAGTGAACACCCAGGAGCTCCTGGACTTGCTAGTGAAGTGTGAGAACAAGATCCAGACACGTATCAAGATTGGCCTCAATTCCAAGATGCCGAGTCGTTTCCCTCCTGTTGTGTTCTATACCCCTAAGGAGTTGGGTGGACTTGGCATGCTCTCAATGGGCCATGTACTCATCCCCCAGTCTGACCTCAGGTAGGACTTGCTTGAAAACCTTCTAGATCCTGAGGGAAGGGGATGTTTCTTTACTTTTAGGTTTTATTTTTTTCTCTAATCTTGGTTGTGCCCCCAAACAGGTGGTCCAAGCAGACAGATGTAGGTATCACACACTTTCGTTCAGGAATGAGCCATGAAGAAGACCAGCTGATTCCCAACTTGTACCGCTACATACAACCATGGGAGAGCGAGTTCATTGATTCTCAGAGGGTCTGGGCTGAGTATGCACTGAAGAGACAAGAGGCCATTGCTCAGAACAGGTACACATCCAGGAAGGCATAGCAGTCCTGTCAGGGGTGTGCAGCCTTGCATGGAGGTCAGGAACAGAGCGTGCTGTATTTTAATGGAGACCAGGGAAGTAGGTTCTACATCTGACCCATCGGTCCTTGGCCAGGGAGGAATGCTAAATAAACTTTGTGTGAGCACATATTTGACTTCAGTGTTTTTTTGATAGACGACTGACCTTAGAAGATCTAGAGGATTCATGGGATCGTGGCATTCCTCGAATCAACACCCTTTTCCAGAAGGACCGGCACACGTTGGCGTATGATAAAGGCTGGCGTGTTCGAACTGACTTTAAGCAGTACCAGGTACATGGAGGGGATAGTACAGAGATTTCCCCTGCATTAGAGGAACCCACGGCTGTGCCAGGAATCTGGCTGGGGCAGTAGGCTCCCAGAAGCTTGATGGTGCTTGCTTTGCCATCTAGGTCTTGAAGCAGAACCCTTTCTGGTGGACACACCAGCGGCATGATGGGAAGCTCTGGAACCTGAACAACTACCGCACAGACATGATCCAGGCCCTGGGTGGTGTGGAAGGCATTCTGGAACACACACTCTTCAAGGGCACTTACTTCCCTACCTGGGAGGGGCTTTTCTGGTGAGGATTCTCTTCTCCCCTTACGGTAACCTGTCATAACCCTCTGAGCTCATCCCTGTTGTGCCTTTGTGTTCTGTGGCGTTTACCAGAGACCAGTGCTCTGGGAGATGGCAGGGTATCACTTTACCTGGTCTCTTTTTCCCAGGGAGAAGGCCAGTGGTTTTGAGGAGTCGATGAAGTGGAAGAAGCTAACCAATGCTCAGCGATCGGGATTGAACCAGATTCCCAATCGTAGATTCACCCTCTGGTGGTCCCCAACCATCAACCGAGCCAATGTGAGTGTGATTGCTAGACCTGGAAGACAGGAAGCTAAAAACAAGAGTTTCTGTTTCCTTCATTGTGTCCTGAAAACAAGTGTCTTGATGTCTGGGTTCACTTTCACTCGCTTTTTCCCGTCAGGTATATGTAGGCTTTCAGGTGCAGCTGGACCTGACAGGTATCTTCATGCATGGCAAGATCCCCACACTGAAGATCTCTCTCATCCAGATCTTCCGAGCTCACTTATGGCAGAAGATCCACGAGAGCATTGTGATGGACTTGTGTCAGGTGGGCCAGAAGTGAGGGGAGAGGGTACCATGAGAAGTCAGGTCAGCTCGGGCTCAGTCAGTTAAACATTTGACTCTTGGTCTTGGCCCAGGTCTTGAGTCATGGTTGTGAGTTCAAACTCCACCTTGGGCTCTGTGCTGGGTATGGAGCCTACTTAAAGAGAAAAGAAAAAAAGGAAAACTGTATTTGGGGTGCCTGGATGGCTCAGTCAGTTAAGGACTCTTGATCTCAGGTCATGATTTCAGAGTCATGAGTGCAAGCCCTACATTGCACTCCATGCTGGATATGACGCCTACTTTTAAAAAAAAAAAAAGAAAGAAAGAAAGAAAGGAAAAGAAATGAAAAAGCTCACTCTTGGTATGGGAAGTCCACCCTGGAAGCACCAAGGAGGAGACCTGCATTGTGGTGCCAGGTGCCACATTATCTGGACTCCTACAAGTCTCATTTTAAGTGGGCTCCCATAAGCAGTCATAACCTTTCTACCTTTGCCTTCAGGTATTTGATCAGGAACTGGATGCACTAGAAATTGAGACAGTACAAAAGGAGACAATTCACCCCCGAAAGTCCTATAAGATGAATTCTTCCTGTGCAGATATCCTGCTTTTTGCCTCCTATAAGTGGAATGTCTCCCGGCCCTCATTGCTGGCAGACTCCAAGTAAGTGCATTATAACCCAGCCCTTGGCATCCAAGAAGCTCGTTTACTGTTCTACCTGTGCTACTTTGGAAACTTTCCTTTCCTTTTTGAGAGTTCGATGTAGCGATTGAGAGTTCATGTAGTTGTAGGACATTGGTTGTGTCAGTGGCTTCCTAATGCCTGGATTCCTAACCTCTCTCCACCCTCAGGGATGTGATGGATAGTACCACCACTCAGAAGTATTGGATTGATATCCAGTTGCGCTGGGGGGACTATGACTCCCATGACATTGAACGCTATGCCCGGGCCAAGTTCCTGGACTACACCACAGACAACATGAGTATCTATCCTTCACCCACTGGTGTGCTCATTGCCATTGACCTGGCCTATAACCTGCATAGGTAAGTTGGTGTTCAGAAGCATGTATGTAATGTCAGCCCCATACTTTATTTTTAAATTTTATTTATTTAAGTAAACTCTGTAGCCAGTCTGGAGCTCAAACTCAACAACTCTGAGACCAAGAGTCACATGTTCTGACTGCACCAGCCAGGCACCCAGTCGGCCCCATACTTTAATGTACACGTTTTTTTAGTTTGCCTGTGTGGCCCTTTCCTCTTCTGGGTCATTGACCTTTTCTTCTTGCCTCTGTGTACATGGGCAGACACTTGTCAGCCTGGTCTTCACTCTTCTTGCCTCTTCTATTCTCATAGTGCCTATGGAAACTGGTTCCCAGGCAGCAAGCCTCTCATACAGCAGGCCATGGCCAAGATCATGAAGGCAAACCCTGCCTTGTATGTGTTACGTGAACGGATCCGCAAGGGGCTGCAGCTCTATTCATCTGAGCCCACTGAGCCCTATCTGTCCTCTCAGAACTATGGTGAGCTCTTCTCCAACCAAATTATCTGGTTTGTGGATGACACTAATGTCTACAGAGTGACTATTCACAAGGTGAGAATTAGAAACAACCTAGGGGTGTGGGACTGTATATGCCTGTGAGAGGGTGATGAGGCAAATGTGTGCATATGGGAAGGTAGGGTGGATGTGTCTAGGCCGCACTAACTGATGATATCATTCTTTAGACCTTTGAAGGGAATTTGACAACCAAACCTATCAATGGGGCCATCTTCATCTTCAATCCACGCACAGGGCAGCTGTTCCTCAAGATAATCCACACATCTGTGTGGGCTGGACAGAAGCGTCTGGGGCAGGTGAGCTGGTTAAAGGGTAGAGAGGCTGTGGAACCTTGCTGCCCCTTTTTCTTTGGGGAGCAGGGAGCCAGGGCACATCCTCCTGTTTCTCTCTGTGAGAGATTATGTCTCATTTGAACCTTTGCTCCAAATTACTTAACTTGGGGAGTACTCTACAGGGGGCCCAGCGGTATGTGAGGTCCTTCATTACCTACCAGTTGGTCTCTCTGTTTCTTGCATCTCCCATCTCTAACCTACCTTGAACAAGACTACCAAGAATCATCTTTCTAAAGGGAACCAAGTATGCTTAAGACCTCATTTTTGCCAAATGTCTACCTCTATCTATCTAACTCTTTTTTTACTGAATTAACTATTTTCTGGCTTCCTAGACACTTGATAATTTGGCTGAGCTACCACCTGTCCACCCATGGTTTTTCTTCCTTTAAAACCTGCTTCCTGGGGCACCTGGGTGGCTCAGTTGGTTGAGCGTCCGACTTCGGCTCAGGTCATGATCTTGCGGTCTGTGAGTTCAAGCCCCACGTCGGGCTCTGTGCTGACAGCTCAGAGCCTGGAGCCTGTTTCGGATTCTGTGTCTCCCTCTCTCTCTGCCCCTCCCCTGCTCATGCTCTGTCTCTCTCTGTCTCAAAAATAAATAAAACATTAAAAAAAAATTTTTTTTTAATAAAAAATAAATAAATAAATAAAACCTACTTCCTCCTAGTATCCCCAAACTCTGACATCCATTTCCACTTCTGTGGCTTTGCTCATGTATCTTTCTTTCTAGAATGATCTCTCCCCTTTACTCTGTTAATCAAGTCTTCCTTATCCCTTAAGACCTGTTTCTTTGTATAGCTTTTTATCAGTTTTAGCCTTAATTTATTTTGTCCCAGACACTTGGTATTATATAATCAAATACCGGCTTGTGGTATATCTTGTGTGAGTTTTGTCTGGCCAGCTAGGTTGAAAAACCCTTTTGGGCAAAGCCATCTGACACTTCTTTTGCACCTCCAAAGTACCTAACATTCAGTAGCGGTGTGCAACAGAAACATAGGTTGATTATCTCAAGACCTAGGCTGTTTTGTTCTAGTTGACCTGTGGTGATAGACACTCAATTTCCATTTCCTCCCCTCTTCCTTTTTAGCTGGCTAAGTGGAAGACGGCTGAGGAGGTGGCTGCCCTGATCCGATCTCTGCCTGTGGAGGAGCAGCCCAAGCAGATCATTGTCACTAGGAAGGGCATGCTGGACCCATTGGAGGTGAGAGGTGGATGAGGTAGAAGGAAGGAGGGCTGAGACGTATAGGCTATTTCTAATCTTGGACTTGATCTTGTCTCAGGTGCACTTGCTGGACTTCCCCAATATTGTGATCAAAGGATCAGAGCTCCAGCTCCCTTTCCAGGCTTGTCTCAAGGTGGAAAAGTTTGGGGACCTCATCCTTAAAGCCACTGAACCCCAGATGGTTCTTTTTAATCTCTATGATGACTGGCTCAAGACTATCTCATCTTATACGGTATGAAACTACCTAACAAAGAAGGTCACTCTAAGAGGAGTGGGTTTGGGGTCATAAGACAATCCTTAAGTTTTCCCCAGGTCCCCTATGGGCCATTTTCACATCTTCAGCCTGTGGATGAGACAGCAGTTCTGTGCTCTACATAAAAAGTTGACTGGGAGAGCGGTGGAGGCTCTACCTTAGAGTTTGAAATCAATTTCTGGGTTCCCTGAAAGAACAGAATCGAGGAAACGGGGAGGACCTCAGTGTCTGACCCCCCCGCCCTTTGTTGCCATACCTCTTCTCAGGCTTTCTCCCGCCTCATCTTGATTCTGCGTGCCCTGCACGTGAACAATGACCGGGCGAAGGTGATCCTGAAGCCAGACAAGACGACTATTACAGAGCCACACCATATCTGGCCCACTCTGACTGACGAGGAATGGATCAAGGTGGAAGTGCAGCTCAAAGATCTGATCTTGGCCGACTACGGCAAGAAAAACAAGTGAGCGCTCGTGGTTGGGAGACATCCTAAAAGGGTGAAATGAATGGTTCGGTGTGTGGTTTCTGGGTTTTTTTAAACATTTAAGGCTCAGAAATTTCTCAAGGAATTGTCCTGGAGATGCCTACAGAAAAAAGATAGTGTCTTCAGATAATGTGGAAAATGTCAGTGTTTCAGGGTTTCCGTCTGATTCTTGGGCATTGTTTCATGTTGCCATTTTGAGCAGGGCATTTCTTTACCGTTCATGTTACAGGCAGTTTTAACATCCACATCCCCAGGTACCACTGCTAACAGCACACACACCCCTTCCTTCCCTCTTCCTGTCATTTTGGCAACCAAGAAGAAAAATGTCCATAGATGTCCGGGCCCCCCCCCCCCCCCGGATGACTGAGGTGACTGACAGTACCAGCAATGATTGAGAACGTGTTCTAAGGGTTTCTGTTTTTGAGAATTGTTCTATAAACCAGGGCACTTCTTGTCAAGGAAAAGAGGGAGGTATGGCTACTGAGCAGGTTTGAGTGTTGCTGAAAGGGTGTACATGCTCAGGGCCATCCTGGGCTGTGATAAATCTTAACCGGTATTGGGACATCTCCACTATACACTTGAGGATCGTCTGGGGTAAGGGTATGGAGTCCCTTGTCCTACCGAGTTACACTCTTGCCATTGAGGCATAGTTGACCAAGGGAAGGGATCTTGTGGTGTGACCAATGCTGTCCCCGCAGTGTGAACGTGGCATCACTGACACAATCGGAAATTCGAGACATCATCCTGGGTATGGAGATCTCGGCACCATCACAGCAGCGGCAGCAGATAGCAGAGATCGAGAAGCAGACCAAGGAACAGTCACAGCTGACAGCAACACAGACTCGTACTGTCAACAAGCATGGTGATGAGATCATTACTTCTACCACCAGCAACTATGAGACGCAGACTTTCTCCTCTAAGACTGAATGGCGGGTTAGGTACTGTAAGGGGAAGAGGTAGGGATGGCAAAGCCTACTGATGCTGCCTGTGGTGCTCGGCCTGAGAAATGCTTACATTCCTCACCATTTGTAGGGCCATCTCTGCTGCCAACCTTCACCTGAGGACCAATCATATCTATGTTTCATCTGATGACATCAAGGAGACTGGTTATACCTATATCCTTCCCAAGAACGTGCTTAAGAAGTTCATCTGCATATCTGACCTGCGGGCCCAAGTGAGTAAGTGTGCTCAACTAAGCTGTAGTGTGTGCCTGGCATTTTACATGCCTAAAACTCACCTGAGACTGCCTGGAACGCAAGGTACATAAGAGTGGCCGAAACAGCAAGGAGGGTTTTGGCTCCCACCAAATATTAAAACGTTATAAAGCTATGGCAGTTAAGAGTTCCAAAAGTTGGGGCGCCTGGGTGGCGCAGTCGGTTGAGTGTCCGACTTCAGCCAGGTCACGATCTCGCGGTCCGTGAGTTCAAGCCCCACGTCAGGCTCTGGGCTGATGGCTCAGAGCCTGGAGCCTGTTTCCGATTCTGTGTCTCCCTCTCTCTCTGCCCCTCCCCCGTTCATGCTCTGTCTCTCTCTGTCCGCCAAAAAATAAATAAACGTTGAAAAAATAAAAAATTAAAAAAAAAAAAAGAGTTCCAAAAGTTTTTGGAAGAGGATAGCATATAGTCAGAAAGGGATTCCTGTGTACATAATAAATGTGTATCAGATCTGTAGGATTAAGGATGCTTTGTGGCACTGGAACAGCCAGAACCCTGCCTCACAGCACTTAAAAAATGCAGGTGGAGTAAAGACCTGAATATAAAATACTAAGCTGTAGAGTATTAGAAGAAAATATCTATTATTGTAATGCTGAGATCACCTTTTTTTTTTTTAAAGTTTATTTATTTATTTTGAGAGAGACAAAGACAGCCTGAAGTGGGGAGGGGCAGAGAGAGAAAGGATCCTAAGCCCACAGCCCAGAGCCCAACGTGGGGCTCGAACTCAAGAAACCATAAGATCATGACCTGAGCTAAAACTAAGAGTCAGACGCTTAACCAACTGAGCCACCCAGGCAGCCCCAAGATAGCCTTCTTAAGATACAAAACCATGGGGCACCTGGGTGGCTCAAGTTGGTTGAGCATCTAACTTTGGCTCAGGTCATGATCTCATGGTTCATGGGTTCAAGCGCTGTATCAGGCTCTGTGCTGACAGCTTGGAGCCTGGAGCCTGCTTCGGCTTCTGTGTCTCCCTCTATCTCTGTCCCTCCCCTGCTCACTGTCTGTCTCGAAACCAAACATTAAAAATTTTTTAAAAAGGACACAAAACCGTAATCAAGATCAATAACTTGTGTGTGACAAAGGGTGCTGCAAAAGACACACTAAAAACAGGAAGAAAATTTTGCATAATTCTAAAATAAGGTGGATTAGAATCTAGAACAGGGAAGTTGATTTTTAAAAGTAATTGTAGGGGCGCATGAGTGGCTCAGTCAGTTGAGCATCCAACTCTTGATTACAGCTCAGGTCGTGATCCCAGGGTTGTGAGATTGAGCCCTGCATGGGGCTCCACACTTAGTATGGAGCTTCTCTCTCTAAAATAAAAATTAATAAAATAAAAAAATAACCAGAAGAATAGGCAAAGAATATGAAGGTAGTTCAGAAATGGAACTACAAATGGCAAATGTCATATGAAAAGATGATTAGGGGGGTGCCTGGGTGGCTCAGTCTTGATTTCAGCTCAGGTCATGATCTCACAGTTTGTGAGTTTGAGCCCCATGTCGGGCTCTGTACTGACAGTGCAGAGCCTGCTTGGGATTTTCTCTCTCTCTCTCTCCCTTTCTCTCTGCCTCTTCCCTGCTTATGCTCACACTCTGTTTCTCTCTCAAAAATAAACAAACTACCTTGAAAAGATGTTTAGCCTTACTAGTAATCAGGTAATTCATATTGTATACAATATCCAATTTGTGGCCTCAGGTTGGTGAATTTGAGAAGATTGTTAATAGAAGATTGCGGGTGGGTTTATAGGACACAGGTCCTCTTTGTCGATGGCCGGTAAAATTCAAAATACCACCTAGTGGTGGACTTAAAGATGTATTCATCTTGTGAAAATTCATGAGCTGTGTGTTGGTGTGCTCATTTATTTATGGATACTGTTTAATCGATTGGGGAGTGTGTGAGCAATGCAGATTCTTGGACCCCACTTGAGATTCTGATGTGATAAGTCCGAGATGAGGGCCGTGGTTAACATTTCGAACAAGCACCCCAGGCTACTCTGATGCAAGAGATTCTGACCACGTTTTGAGAAGCTCTTCTTTGTTCTTGGGGAAGGGAATGAAACACAGGGCTGACAGCCCAGAGTCTGGAATGGTACTAAGAATCGTTTTGGTTCTTGACCCCTTTGTTTCCAGATTGCAGGATACCTGTATGGGGTCAGCCCACCGGATAACCCCCAGGTGAAGGAGATCCGCTGCATCGTGATGGTACCGCAGTGGGGCACTCACCAAACCGTGCATCTGCCTGGCCAGCTGCCCCAGCATGAGTACCTCAAGGTCAGTGGGGGGTGTGGGAGAATGGGAGCTTTCTTCTGTGAGAGTGGTGGAAGGAAGGCAGCTGTGTTGTTCTCATGGGGTGATTCCCGTCTGCAGATGCGGCTCCAGATAACTTTTCACCTCTCTTTGCCTATAGGAAATGGAACCCTTAGGATGGATCCACACTCAGCCCAATGAGTCCCCCCAGCTGTCACCCCAGGATGTCACCACCCATGCTAAGATCATGGCTGACAACCCATCTTGGGATGGTGAGAAGACGATTATCATCACCTGCAGGTAGACTTGGGCCCCTTTGGGAGGAAATGGGGTGCGGCAGGCATTGCAGCACAGGGCCTAGAACGGTGGCCTGAGCTCTGACTCTGTCTTCATCGCTCTGTCAGCTTCACACCAGGCTCCTGCACACTGACAGCCTATAAGCTGACCCCCAGTGGCTATGAATGGGGTCGCCAGAACACAGACAAGGGCAACAATCCCAAGGGCTATCTACCCTCGCATTATGAAAGGGTCCAGATGCTGCTGTCAGACCGCTTCCTTGGCTTTTTTATGGTCCCTGCCCAGTCCTCATGGAACTACAACTTTATGGGTAAGTTCAGCATGGGGAAGTGGGGCTGGTGTAGGCCATCCCCCTTAGCACTTGGGGCTTGACTCTGGTTTGGAGATGGCCAGGGTCCAGGGTGGGTGAGGCAGGTGCACCTTGTTAACACTAGACCATTCCTTCTACCCCAAGGTGTGCGGCATGATCCCAACATGAAGTATGAGTTGCAGCTGGCAAACCCCAAAGAGTTCTACCACGAGGTGCACAGACCTTCCCACTTCCTCAACTTCGCTCTCCTGCAAGAGGGCGAGGTCTACTCCGCGGATCGAGAGGACCTCTATGCCTAGTTGTATCCTCACCTCCCCCTGCTTCAGACGCTCCACAGGCTGGAGTCTTTTACCCCGAAAGACAAGCTGGTGACATTCAGCAGCTTGGCCCCATTTTCCTGTCTTTGTGCTTCTTGTGTTATTGATCTCTGGTGGCTTGTAGTCCTGAGTAAAGTGTAATAATAAATTTTGTATAAATAGGAGTTTTTGAGTTGTTGTTGTTGTTTTCCTCCTGAGCTCAAATTCTGGATGTAGGGAGGCTGGACTTGTTCATAGCAACGTGCTGGCCTCAACCTTAAAGGGGCATGAGCCTCCTTTTCATGGACTGTGGGACTAAGTAAGTATCCCTTAGATTCCGGGAACTGAGGTGGGGTTGGGCTTTCACACCCTTACTGCTTGACCACATTTGTCAACATCCCTTCAAAATATTTGCAAACCGGGGCACCTGGGTGGCTCAGTCAGTTAAGTGTCCCGACTCTTGATTTTGGCTCAGGTCACGATCTCATAGCTGTGAGATCAAGCTCTCTGCGCTGGGTCTGGACCTGCTTAAGATTCTCTTGTCTTTTTCTCTTTCTGCCTATCCCTGCTCTTGCATGTGTGTGCACTCGTATTCGTTCTCTCTCTCTCTCTGCAAACCAAATCACTCCTATTCAACATCCTTTGGAACAGTTGCTGCCATTTTCTGAGTCTGGAAGCTTGTGGATTTGCCCCTCCAACTGTGGTGCCCAGCCTAGCCCCTTAAGCTTTGTGTCACTCCTGGTTGGGGAAATAGGCACGTGGCTTCACAGATGACTGTCTCTGAGACCAGGGACAACCCTCCTACCTCTCACCTCTTGCCTGTAGTGCTTGGCTGCCAAGTGGAGCCTCATGACACCAGACACTGGGGTGGAGCCTGGACTGGTGGCTGTGGGGAGGGATTGACGAAAGTGACCACTTAGAGCCCTGAGCCTTAGCCCTGGGACGCCTGGCTGGAAGCAGGCAGTCCTGCTTCCTGTGACCTTGGGGGATCCGAACAGGACAGGGCCCAGGGGACCCAGTGCACTACCTCCTTCCCCACGCCTTTTCCCTTAATCGCTCCTCCTCTGTCGCCTCTTCCCCGCCCTCTACTGCCCTAAACTGCTTCCTGGGCCGAAACTGTTTGGCTTTTTCCTGCCCTAGTTAGGGTTGGAGGGGGGTGTCGCAGCCCTTGGCCTTGTGGAACCATGGAGCCCAGGGGGACGATACCTGGAGTGCCTGGCTGCGGGCCTCGAGTGGCCGCCGGGTCAGGGACGGCCGCGGAGCTCGTGTACCATCTAGCAGGGGCCCTGGGCACGGAGCTGAAGGAGCTGGCGCGCCGCTTCGGGCCGGAGGCGGCGGCCAGGCTAGTGCCGCTCGTGGTTCGGGCGCTGGAGCTCCTGGAAAAGGCTGCCGTGGGGCCCGACCCGGACTCAGTGAGTCACCGCCCCCTCCCCTCGCCACCCGCAGGGCTGATGGGAGCGTAGCCCTCACAGCCCGGACTCCCCAGCTGCAGGTGTCAGCGCAGCAGGCCGAACTAGAGCTGCGGCGGCTGCGCGAGGAGAACGAGAACCTCCGCAGACAGCTGCACTCTGGGCCACACGGTGAGTGCGGGCACGACCAGGGTGTGGGGTGGGCCGGCTCAGGGCCCCCACCCCAAGCCGCTGCTAAGTTCGCCCCTTCCTCAGAGGAGCGCGCTCTTCTGCGGCAGCTCAAGGAGGTGACCGACCGCCAGCGAGACGAGCTCCGGGCGCACAACCGCGACCTGCTGCAGCGCAGCCAGGAGACGGAGGCGGTGAGGGCGGGGCGGGACGAGGGGCGAGGGGCGGGGCTCTCCACCTCACCCACCGACACCCCGCCTACCTTCTCTTTTGCCCCGCCCCCAGCTGCAGGAGCAGCTGCAGCGCCTCCTGCTGGTGAATTCAGAGCTGCGGCACAAACTGGCCGCGGTGCAAACCCAGCTGCGTGCTGCGAGGGACCGTGAGGGCGAGCGGGAGCTACAGCGCCAGGGGGCAGTGGAGCTGGCTCAGGAGCCGGCGCAGGACCAGGCCAGGGGGGCTGGGTACGAGCAGAGGCAGGAGCCCGAGCGGGCAACCGCTGAGGCGGGAGCCCCAGGGACCCCTGAGGACCCGGTGAGTGCCCGTCGTAGTATTCGCAGGTCTGGTACTTGGTGGGCACTCGGGAAAGGTTTGCTGTGCGGCGTTAGCAGGTCCACCGGGAAATTGGAAGGTGGCATACAAGTGTGCGCGCCCCCCCCCCCCCCCAGCCGGCCTCTGCTCTCACTCTCAGCCAGAGCACTGGTCTGTCATCTGTTGCAGCGCCCTTGCCTCCCAAGTCTCCCTGCCAGTCACTTGCTCTAGCATTCCTGGGATGGCCCCGGGGGGACAGGGGAACGCCAGCAGAGGCACCCCCATCGACCAAACCTGTCCTTCAGCCAGGGCGCCCCTCCAAGGTAGGACAGTGCAGCTTCAGTCGAGAGGAACTTGAGCAGATCCTTCAGGAGAGGAATGAACTCAAAGCCAACGTGTTCCTGCTGAAGGAGGAGTTGGCCTACTTCCAGAGGTAAGGGCGGTGGGCGGGGGCTGGGAAGCTGGGGATGGGGGCGCTCCACTCACACCCGTTCCCAGGTCTCAAGTCACCAGCTTCATTTTTTGGCTCACTGATATATCCACAGTGACATGTGCCAGGCACTGTGCGGGACACTGGGAGGACACAGCACCTGCCCTCCAGGAACTTCTTCCAAATGAGGGAGGAGGTGGTACAAAGAGTCACAGCAGTGGTCAAAGAAGTACTCCTAGGAAAGGGCAACAACTAAGCTAAGGTCTGAGGGGTGTTAGCAAGGCGGAGTGTTTTAAAAAGGGGGGGACAACATGCACAGGTACTTGGGATGAGACCTACTGTTGGCATTCCCACTGCTTACTCGGCCCCTCTCCCTCCTCTGCAGGGAGCTGCTCACGGACCACCGGGTCCCTGGGCTTCTGGTTGAAGCCATGAAGGTGGCTGTCAAGAAGCAGCGGAAGAAGATCAAGGCCAAGATGTTAGGGATTCCAGAGGAAGCAGAGAGCAGGTAAGTCCCTGCCTCCATTCCCACTGAGCCAGCTCTCTCTTCCTCTTTCTGTTGAGCCTGATGTCCTAGCCTGGTCATGCTCTAACCCAGCCTAGTCACCCCTTGAGCTTACCACCTTAGCCTCCTTACTCCCTGAGCCTGTCACCTAGTTACGGCTTAAACCTGCTAACCTGGCCTGGTTACCCCCTGAGCCTGCTGTCCTGTCTGTTCTGCTGAACCTACCACTCTGGCCTGGTCACCCCCTGGACCTGCCATCCAGCCTGTCCTGTTGGGCCTTCCATTCTGGCCTGGGCACACCCTAGCCTGCCACCCTTCCCTCTGGATTGCACTGCACCCACGTGCCGTGCTCACTGTACCTCCTGGCAAAGAAACCTGGTAATGCTGCTTCTCCACATGAGTTTTTCAGTTTCCTGTCTTGGCTGGATCTGTTTGTTCTCAGAAGTTTCAGACTGTAGTTCCAGCTATGTCAGGGCCGGCCGTCAGGCTGTAAAGTAAAAGCCTCAAGATGTCTTTCATCTCCCCAGCACCATCTTCTCTTCAGCCTTGAGGGGCCCAGGGTCACTCTGTCCTCCCTTGGCCATTCCTGGGCGCTGTGCAGAGGCCTGAACATAGCTGGACTCCTGGTGTCCCCTAGGGCCTTGATTAATGACCCCTACATCTCCTCTCTCCTCTTTGCCTCAGTGACGATGAAGACAGCTCATGGCTCCTACTCTCCAGTGATAAGGGAGCCCACCCTCCACCCACTGAGTCCCGAATACAGAGTTTGTATGTTGGGAGAAGAGGAAGGGGAAAGGTTGTGGGGGTGAAGGAGGGGCCCCACCTTTGTTCTTTCCCCCTTTCCTGCTCCACTGATATTCGTTTTGCTGCCCTGAGCTCTGAGCATGCCGCCCCACATTGGCCCCGGCCCCTTTGCCCCCTCAATACCTCACGCTGCCCTTTCTTCCTGTTGTATCCCTTTTCTCACCAGCCCCTGCCCTCAGCCCATATCGTTGACCTCTCTGGCATCCAAGCTCAGCATGCCTCTTGATTCTCCCCCCAGCTTTGGCCTGTCCTATCGGGGTGAAACAGAGGCCCCTGAAGCCCAGACCAGCAGCATGGCCCCCAGTAAGCTAGGGGGAGAAGAGGAGACCCCACAGCCACCCCACTTGGAGCCTGTGGGCAGCCCCACAGTCCTCAACTCCTGACCAGCCGTGCTCTGCACTCGATGAACATCTTTGTCTCAGCTGCCCCAGAGACCTGACTTTGGAATCTGGCTATGGGTAGATGTGTGGCCTCAAATGAGGACAGGGCTCCCTCCTTCTCAGCCCTCCCCAGGCACTTTCGCGATCCTGGCCTGAGCCAGGGGATGATGAAGAGCTCAGCCTACCTTCCTTCCCTGTATCTCTGTGCCAAGCCTCCGGGGTCACATGAAAGTGCTTCCTCCCTGAGTCTCCGTTTTCCCATTCGTAAAATTGGAGAGCGGGCTACCTACCTCCCAAGGGTCTATGCGAACGGCCTAAGCCAATGTAATAAAGCCGCTGCCCACAATACCCAGAAACTGCTTCATGTCTGTGTGTGACTGGTCTGCCCCCGCCTGACTCTGCCAGGACCAAAGGCAGGCTGAGGTTTCCTCACAGGGTCTTGTTGGTTGTTAGTGGGTGGGGAGGAGTCTCCCAGCTAGGGCCTCAGTTGGGTAGCATGACCTAATGGAAAGATGTGGCTCCCACTCGCACCCCACACCCTCGCCTGTCCCCAGTACCCTGGGATTTGCAGCTTCATCTTCCTGCCCCCTCCACACTGAGACCAGCCCCTTAAAGCCCCGACTCAGCCTTTGCCCTCGGCTTTCCTTTTCATTTCTCTGGCCTCTGGTCTTCCCAGCACCCACCCGCCCGCCCTCTCAGGGAGGTGCCTCATGGCAGCCCGCCTCTCGCCTCTCGGCACTGGTTTCCTCAGGAAAGGCCTTGGAAGGAAGCAGGGAGGGGGTTGGGAGCCGTGGGGGCCAGACTAACCCAAGCCCTCCCGCTGGACTGGCCGCCATGGGGCTGAGGCTGCTGGTCTCACTGTTGCTGCTCTGGACACAGGGAACCCAGGGGTCCAACCTGGACCCCAACGGGCGGCATGTCTGCACGGCCGGCAGGTGGGTCTTTGTAGGAATCTGATGGGGGGGGGGGGTGCCTGAACTGGTATTGCGGCATTGCAGGGAAGGAGGACATGAGGGAAGAGGTCATGGGCTGAAGGGAGGGGGGCTTGGGGACAGCCTAGAAGGTGGTGGGTAGTCAAGACAGAAGGTGGGAGGGCCAGGGAAGGAAAGGGAAGGAATTGGGGACACTGGGGCTGTGACTCTTGGCTAGGCCTGCCTGATGGGGCTGAGGCAGCCTCCCACATCTCAGCCAGAGACAGTGATCCACCTGCGGAGCCAGTCTGTCTGTCCCCCAGCTGACCCCTCTCTGCCCCACAGCCCCTCTGCTGAGCTCCAGTGCTGCCCAGGCTGGAGGCAGAAAGACCAAGAATGCACTATCCGTGAGTAGCCAGAACGGATCCCCACCTGAGAAGAAAGGAGAACATAGTCCAGTGACCCTTCCTGCCTCCCCTCCTGGGGCCTCCTATTTCCCCTTCTGAGCCCTAGAGCTAGGGTCCATCCTGACACCCACCCCCCCCCCCCCCCCCCCCCCGGGGGGAATGGCTCTTGACGGGGCAGGGTGCTGGGAGCCAGTGAGAGGGGCAGAGTGTCCCCTGGTTGGTGCCAGGCCACCGTCCTTCCCACCTGGGTGGGGTGTTTTTCAGCCATCTGTGAGGGGCTGGATGCTTGCCGGGAAGATGAAGTGTGCGTGAAACCAGGCCTCTGTCGATGCAAACCTGGATTCTTTGGGGCCCAGTGCAACTCCCGTGAGTCCTGAGTTTCATCTGGAGGATGAAGTTGTCAGGCGGAACCAGGGAGGGGAGCGGGGAGGCAAAGCGGGTAGAAATGTGATCTTAAAACGGCAGAGCCAGAATCCCTCCAAGCCTCACTGAGGAAATTGAGGCCCAGAGTCAGGAAGTGACGCATTCCTGGAAGATGCCCTGAGTCATCTGGTTTTTACCCATATCCACAAAGCCCTACCCACACTTTCAGTTCTGGGCCCTTCACCATCCACAACTTCTCAGAAAAGATGGTGGTTACCCCTGTTGATCACAAAATGGACACGTTCTCTGTCTCCTTCGTGTGCGCTTTATACACGTGTGGAGGAGGGTGGAAGGAGATAATCTGGCAGGGCTCTGCCCTGTCCTGGTGGGCAGGATGGCCAGAGAGCAGCCACCAGGAATCAGGGCTGAGAGGAGACGCAAGGGGGGAAATGTGGCTTCTCTTGTGACCCTCATGGTCAGTATCCAGGCAGGGGTGGACACTGGGATGCCCTGTCATCTCTAGTGGGGTGGGGGTGGAGGGAAGGGGGGTGGGCATGAGAGAGAGGAAGGGACGTGAGTGAAATCCTACTGCTGTGTGACTCTGGGCAAACCTTTCCCACTCAGGAACTTTAAGTGTGTTCTGGAGTATGAAGTGGGAGTCTGGGCCACTCCAAAGGCTTTCTGTAGTTCGTGAGTCTGAGGCAGGAAGTGAGCTGTGCCCCAGGAGGTTAGGCTGCCAGATGTTCAAGGGTCTGTCTCCGGCTCTTGGAGGGTGGGCCTGGCGCCTCTCTTCCCTTGTGGAAGGGCGCGCAGGGCAGAGATCCGCGCCTGGCCCTGAGCCCACTGACCCCTCTATGTTCCCCACCCGACTCCTGCAGGCTGCCCGAGTCAGTACTGGGGTCCAGATTGCCGTGAGACCTGCGCCTGCCACCCACACGGCCAGTGCGAGCCGGCCACGGGCGTGTGCCACTGCCAGGCGGAACGCTGGGGCAGCCGTTGCGAGTTCCAGTGCGACTGCGGCCCCCACGGGCGTTGCGACGCCGCGACGGGCGCGTGCCGCTGCGAGCCCGGCTGGTGGTCACCCACTTGCCGCCGGCCGTGCCAGTGCAACCCGGCGGTGGCGCGCTGCGATCAAACCAACGGCTCCTGCCGCTGCGAGCCGGGCTGGTGGGGCCGCCGCTGCAGCTTCCGCTGCGCCTGCCACGGCTCGCCGTGCGCGCAGGAGACCGGCCGCTGCGTCTGCCGGCCGGGCCGGTGGGGTCCCGAGTGCCGGTATGAGTGCGAGTGCGTGCGCGGCCGCTGCAACGCCGTCTCCGGACTGTGCGCCTGCCCGCCCGGCTTCCGCGGCGCGCGCTGCGAGCTGCCCTGCCCCGCCGGCAGCTACGGGCCGCACTGCCGCGACAGGTGAGCGGGGGCCGCGGGGCTGCGGCTAGGCTGCGGGGCGGGCGTGCGGGGGGGGCGGGTGCTGACGGGGCTCACGCTGGAGCCGGGCAGAGGGACGGGCCGCCGGCGGTGGGGGTGCGGACAGAGCGCGGGGAGGGCGGGCGAAGGAGCTGAAGGGAACGGGAGAGAAAAGGGGATGGGCCCGGCAGGGGCGGGGGCGCAGGGGGAGCGTCGCGCGGTGCCCTCGGCAAAAACATGCAGGGACGGGATGAAAGGGGGAAAAAGACCCCCGATGCCCCTAGGTCCGGCCTCGCCCACCCTACGTCCGGTTACTGTTAAACGGACAATAGGAGTACTAGCAAGCTCTACTTAGAAGCAGAGAAAGGATGAACCACGTGACGAAATGATTGCAGGGTCCCTTTTAGACCTCGTGGCTTTCAAACTTTGGCCGGCCCCACCCACAATAAGAAATGGGTTTTAGGAGTGCCTGGCCGGCTCGTAGGTAGAGCATTTGGCTCTTGATCTGGGGGTTGTGAGTTCAAGCCCCATGTTGGGCGCTGGGGATGGCGCTTACTTAAAAACAAATAAAACGAGCAAAACAACAACAAAAAGAAATGCGTGATACATCCCCCCTATCTCATTCACACCCCTCTGTGGTAAAAGCTTAACAACATATACTTATCTTTGCTTCATATATATAATATATATTACATATGTGTGTATCGATACACATATGTGTGTATCGATACACACATATGTGTATATATACTGTAATGTTTTTATTTTTCTTTTTTTGATGCTGGTCTGCTAAGTTGATTTTATGAACAAATGAGTCTGATCCAAGCATATGACTCCAAATAATTATCTGGGGGGAACCTTGTCAAGAAACTGTTAAGAATCAATAAGAAATTAGAATAAGGTAAACCTTGTTGGAAAAGTTGCTAAGAGAGTAGATCCTAAGAGTTTGCATCACAAAGAAAAAAGCCATTGTTTTCCCTTTTTTGTACCTATATGAGATGAGGGATATTAACTAAACCTACTGTGGTAATCATTTCACACTATATGTAAGTCAAGTCACTATCCTGTACACTTTAAAGTTGCATACTATTGGGGCACCTGGGTGGCTCAGTCGGTTAAGCGTCCAGCTCAGGTCGTGATCTCGCGGTCCATGAGTTCGAGCCCCGCGTCGGGCTCTGTGCTGACAGCTCAGAGCCTGGAGCCTATTTCAGGTTCTGTGTCTCCCTCTCTCTGACCCTCCCCCGTTCATGCTCTGTCTCTCTCTGTCTCAAAAATAAATAAACATTAAAAAAAATTTTTTTTAAGTTGCATACTGTCAGTTATATCTCCAAAAAACTAGGGAAAGCATTTTTTAAATATATTTTTTAAGTTATTTATTTTGAGAGAGAGAGAGAGAGAGAGGAATAGGGGCAGAGAGGGAGGGGAGAGAGACTCTGCACTGTCAGCCCAGACCCCGATGGGGGGCTCGAACTCACAAACTGTGAGATCATGACCTGAGCCGAGATCAAGAGTCCGAGACTTAACTCCCTGAGCCACCCAGGTGCCCCAGCATTTTTTTTCAAACATAAGATAAACTTGAGATTATAGTGATGAAAACACACGTTTTAATTTTTATGGATCTTTATGTTACAAGATAGAAGAGTCACATTCAGACCAGACCTCAGAGATGGCGTGGGTAGGAGGAAGAGAGGAGAAAGGATAGGAGGGAGAAGGTTGGCCAAGGTATCTTGGCTGCTCTGCCTGGGCTAATCCTGGGACCCTGGGAAGGATGGGTCCTGGAATGGGAAGTTGGAAGGAGAGGGCTGGAATCCTACGGAGATCATCTGTCCGGCCTTTTTGTTGTACAACATGGGGAAACTGAGGCTGAGACCTGCCTGAGTGTCCTGGATGCTCTCCAGTGTCCCTGGAGGCCTGGGTGGGCATTCCATCCATGGGCTCCTCAGTGCTCCCATGACTCCTTCTCTTCGCAGCTGCGGCCACTGCAAGCAGAACGAGCCATGCTCTGCAGATACAGGCAGCTGTGAGTCCTGCGAGCCGGGCTGGAATGGAACCCAGTGCCACCAGCCCTGCCCACCCGGCACCTTTGGCGAGAGCTGCCGGAAGCAGTGCCCCCACTGCCGGCTTGGGGAGGCCTGTCAGGCAGACACTGGGCACTGTCAGCGCTGTGACCCTGGGTGGCTGGGGCCCAGGTGAGGGGGCCAGCCTGCTCAGGGTGGGGGGCCCCCCTCCTTCAGGGTCCTCATTCCAGCCCTGGGATAGCTGGTCCCTCCCCCACGGGGGACCTGCCTCCTGGCCAAGACTGACGGAAGAGAGAAGGGTGCTGATGAGGCCCCGGGTAGGCTTCTCTTCCAGCTCCCTCACCGCTCAGGTATCCTGCTCTCTTCCCCCTCCAGGGATCTGTAGTCTTGTCACCTATGGGATTTGGCCCCAGGTTCAAGGCCCTGTTAACACCTGAACTTCATTGCTGAGGCATAGACAGTTGGGGCCCTGAGTCCAGAAGCATGGGGGAAGACGCATAGGACCTTTTTGGGGGGGGGGGGGGGGTTGTCTGCCCTGCCGGACCTGTCCTGCCCTCCTCTTCTGAGTCTCGCCTCACCTCAGATGTGAAGACCCCTGCCCGCTCGGCACCTTTGGGGAAGGCTGCACCTCTACCTGCCCCACCTGTGTTCAGGGGGCCTGTGATGCTGTGACTGGGGAATGTGTCTGTGACGTTGGCTACTGGGGACCCAGGTGAGAACTGGGGCCCTGGCAGGGAGGCACGGGCCTCGGTCAGGCCTCAGTGCCATCTGTTTCCTAAACTTCCCTTCTCGGGGCTTCTCCGCCTGCCTGCCTCCCCGATACCCACCCAGCAAGCTCTTAATGAAGAAGTTGTCCTCCTGTTGTGAGGTCTGCACCTTCTGAAGAAGGGTCAGAGCGATCTAATCTTAATCTCAAAGGCCTGGCTCCGGAACTAGGCCGGGGAAGTTATTTAGGGGTGGGACTCCCAACTCCATTGTTGTTCCCGTGAGGCCTTCATGTGGTGAAACATAATCAAGGTCAATGTCTCCAATGTCAGGTTTTCCGCCTCTAGGACAGAATGTAGTATCAAATGGAAGAGACCTCATCTCATAGAAGAGAGGACCAAGGCCCAGAGAGTTTGGGGCAGGGCCGGACTCAGACCTCCAGACCCTGAGGACGTTTCTCTGGATGCCGTTGGCATCTTGCTTATTTCACATTAGTGTTGGATGGGCTAGGGACGAGCATCATGAGGGGTGGATCTTGCCCTATACTCTGGGGTATACCCTGGGGGGCTGGGGACCAAGGGGCAGCTTGTGGGGTGGCCTCTCTGGAAGATGGGCTTAGGGGCTAGGGGATTCTCCCAGACATGGCCAGGGGTACTTAGAATGTCCCCAGAGGTCGGAGGAGTCTGCTTGGGCATCCTCAAGGGAAGTCTGCATGACAGGGGTTGGGGAGCAGTGCCCAGAAATCCACCTTCCCCTGTCCCCTGCCCACCCCTATCCCTTCTCACCAAGCCTTCAGCCTGTTTCTCTTGTCACCCCATAGCTGCAACACTTCATGCCCATCTGGCTTCCATGGCAACAACTGCTCTATTCCCTGTGAATGCCCAGGGGGATCCTGCCACCCTGTCTCTGGGGCCTGCCAGCTGGGTAAGGTGAAAAGGAGGGTGTGGGGTGCAGTGACCAGGGAAAATGGGCCCTTTATATGGCTTCAGGGACCTATCACTTGCCAGGGAGGCTGGGCTCACTTCAGAGACATTCCCTATACCTGAAATCTGTATGGATGCTCTGGAGACCCCTGAAGATATGATACAGCCCTTGCCTGCTGAGACACCAGGCTCGCATCCAGGGCTGGCATCCGTGAGCAGGCAGGTCTGGACACCGGGATGTGTATCAGGCGTGACAGTTGGGAGCAAGAGCTTGTGGAACATGGGCCGTGAAGAGGGGACAGGGTAGCAGAGAGGCTGCCTTGGGGAGAGGGCCTCCAGGCTGAGCAGAGCCTGTCTCTCTCAGAAGAAGGGGAGCGACCCACAGGTGGAAAATTCCGGGGGGGAGGCAACTCAGAGCTGGAGATGAGATGCGATGTGTGGAAGACAGGAAAGCCCTGAACTTTCGGCCATTCCCCGCTCTCCCCAGGGCCTCACGGTCAGGATGCCGCCCTCATCGCAGGCATCCTTGTGCCTCTGCTGCTGCTGCTCCTGGGCATCGCCTTCTGTGCCTGCTGCTGCTGGGCCGCCCGGTTGGACCCCAAGGACAGGTGAATGCCGGCTCACCCCTTCCCCACCCCCAGCTCAGGCCACAGGGTGGGAGCAAGGTGGCATCTGCTTTCCTTTCAGCGGCGGGGAAGGGCTGGTCTTGTCGCACACTTAGAGGGCATGAGGTAGTTGGCAGTGGCCATGGCCTGGAGACACCAGGTCGGCTGCCCGCCTTCCCTGCGAGTGTCCGAGTTGCATGAGTGTGCGCAGTGGGCGCTGGGCACCAGGATGGCAAATCTCAAACCTGCAGCAGGAGGCCGAGGGTTTAGGGACCAGAGGGGGAATGCGGGGAAGGCAGGAGCAGCAGGGCAGCTCTGGGCAGGGAGGGGAAGAGACGAGGCCTCAACACCCTCCACCACCCTCGAAGGAGAGTACAGAAGTCTGAGCAGTGGTTTAGCAGAGATGGTAGCTTCCTGAGAAAAGGAGATAATAGGAAGGATTTGGGCTTGCGGGGGCCTGCTGCAGGGGAATGTTGCTTGCACAGGGCTTTGTTCCTTTACAAAATCCCTTGGAGACTCACAGCAGCAAGGTTTAAAGCAGGGAATGTGGGGGCAGGAGGATTAGCGTTCTCAATTCACAGAGGAGGACATGGAGGCCCGAGGTGACCCAGCCTGTCACTAGCACGCACAAAGCCCCTACTCTGTTGTTCTGGATTCTCTGTCTGGTGCTCTCTTATTACTTCGTGCACTGAGCCTTGAACACGTCCTCCTCTGTGCTATGGGGGATTCACAGATGAGCAGACCCAATAGCCCCTCCCCTGGGGGTGGGGAAGAAGCCACTCACCGGAGGCCGGGAATGACAAAGGCCGTCAGAGGGTTGGTAACAATTAAGCAGCTTGGGGATGGGGTCAAGGACAGGCTTCCTGGAGGTGGTGCCACTTCCAGAAACATAGCTGAGCTGGGGACTCAGCCAGATGATAACACAAAGCTGCATTTGGGGGAACCTCAGCAGGTGCCTGGAGCTATACTGGGTCCTGAAAAAGAGTCTCAGAGCTGGGAGTTGTCCCCACTTTACAGATGAGGAAACTGAGGCCCGGAGAGGGGGAAGCCGGAACCAGAGTTGCTACCCAGTTCTATTTGAGCTATGCTGCCCTCTCTGACAGGCCCAAATCCCAGGCTCAATGGTTTGGGTTTTACTCTGTCGTCAAAGGGCACCGCCGAGGTAGACAGTCGCTGTGTCAGCCTGCCTCTCTCACGTCGTTCTCTCCTGCCCCCACGCTGCCCCAACCGGTGGTCTTGTGCACTGACTGCCCTCCTTTTCCCTCAGGCCAGCAAGAGATGAAGCCGCCGTGTCCAGGGTGAAGATGCAGGTCTGGGGGGCGCTGACCAGCCTGGGCTCGGCGCTACCCTGTGGTTCCCTCAGCAGCCACAAGCTTCCCTGGGTGACAGGTGAGTGTGGGTGCTGCAGGTCAGGGGCTGGGACGGGACAAGGTCTTCCATAGAGCTCCGTGCCTGACCCAGAGCCCCCTGCAGTCTCACACCACGACCCGGAGATCCCCTTCAATCACAGCTTCATTGAGCCGCCCTCTGCCGGCTGGGCCTCGGACGACTCCTTCTCTTCTGATCCTGAGTCTGGCGAGGAGGACGAGGGCCCTGCCTACTGCGTGCCACCCCAAGAAGGTAACCAACCCCTCAACAGCCCGCGTGGCCCCGAGCAGCCCGGCCCACTACTTCTTTATTCCTTCAGCAAACGTGTATCAGGTGCCCATTCAAGTGCAGGTCACTGTTGCTGGCTGGGGGACATAGTAAAGAGCAACACGGATTCCCATCCTTGCCAACCTTCTAGTGTGGTGGGCAGGAATAAGACACGTGTAGGACCGGGTGATGCATGCTTTGATGGGGGACATACACGTAGGGGCTCGTAATCCAGCCATGTCAGGGGTGATTAGGGGCAGGGAAGATGTCTCCGTGTTCGTGATATTGGAACTGAGCCTGCTAGACTCAGGAGTCAGGAGTCAACAAAGCACCAGTTGAGGAGGGATGGGAACGGTGTTTCAGGAGGACGGAACAGTGCACGTGAAGGTCCAAGGTGAGAGGGACATGACTGTGTGGCACTGAAAGAACGTTAGCTTGGTTAGAGTGTGGCATTAGTTCAAAGTGGGAAGGGGTGGGGAGAAAAGTGTGTAGAAGGAGTAGGCTCTTCTCCTGTCTCTGTGCCCTCGCCCTCTTCCTTGCCCCACTGATGAGGATCCCCAGAAGATGCTAAACATCTGGACGGATTGGGGTGGCCAGCCCAGTTTTGGCCAAGCTCTTCTGTCTCCTCTGCCAGGGATGGCCACTGTGGCGCATGGAGAGTTTCCAGAGGCCAGCCTGGCTGGAGGTCCCATCCCTCCCCCTGAGGACGCCTCCACACCATTCCCTATCCCACGCACTTCCAGCCTAGCACGGGCCAAGCGGCCATCAGTCTCCTTTGCTGAAGGCACCAAGTTTGCACCACAGAGTCGCCAAAGCTCAGGGGAGCTCTCCAGTCCTCTCCGAAAGCCCAAGAGGCTCTCCCGTGGGGCCCCGCTGAGTCCGGAAAGCCAGGAGGCTGAGGAGTCCATGGGCCCGGAGAAAGCAGAAACGGATGAGACCCTTCCTGGTGCTGCCAGCCCCAGGGATCCGGCCATTGGCCGCCGCCGGCTCCCACCTGGTGGCCGGACAGTGGCTGAGCGTGTGGAAGCCATTGAAGGCAGTGTCTCAGAGGGCTCAGGCTCCGTGACCACGATCTACATGCTGGCAGGGACACCCCAGGTATCTGAGGGCCCCGTCCGGTCTGTTCTCCGTCGTTTTGGTAGCTTCCAGAAAGGCCAGGCAGAGCCCAAGGTCAAGAGTGCCATCCCCAAGCCGCCACGCCGGGCCCTGAGTCGAAATAAGGACAGCCCCGGGCTGGTCTCCGGCACTGCCAGTCAGAGCCCCAACTTAGCCCCGAACCATGAGCTCACTAGGGCCTTAGAGTCTGCAGGAACTGGACCAGAGGAAGTGGCCAGGGGACTAGGCGATGGCACCAAGAACTCGGGGAGGGCCCAGGAGCTGGCCCCTGAGGGTGGCCCCCAGGAACAGGATCCCCAGAAGCTGTCTGATGAAGAGGGGCAGGAGGAGCCCCAGTATGAGAATGTTGCACCCATCTCTGGGCCACCAGCACCCTGAGAACCTTGAATTGGGGGAGAAGGAAGACTATGGATGGAGGGTAGGCATACGAACTGCCCCTGGCTCAGATTGTGTTTTGCTGGAAAAAGATCCCAGGGCCAGGAAAGACATACCAGAGCCTCTGCCCTTTCATGGGGAAACGTCAGAGTTGGAGGCCAGTTGGCTCTGGGCCCTGGCAGTGTTCTGGGAGTGGTCTCGAAGGCCTGGGCAGCGACCCCATTGGGTGTGGTCAGGAAGGGGAAAGAGATGACCGTGGGGACTTTTTCTCTGTTGTCCTGGACTCTGTTTGCCCCCAAAGGCTATTCTTTTCTTCATTTGGAAAACATTTTTCTGAAATGGGAAACAACTTAAATATTCAATGATAGAAGATTGGCTAAAGCAAGATTGCTTATGATACTTTCCTAAACAACCATGAAAAATCATGTTGTGCAAGAAGATTTAATATGGGAAATATGGGAGACTGTTTATGCTTTACTGTTAAGTATAAAAAAGTAAGTTTTCTTCTTATAAATTTCATTTCCTTTTCCTTCACGATACATGTTTAGAATCCTTCCGTTTTGTGTGTGTTTTGTGATTGTTTTGCAAACTTTTTTTTTTTGTATATGCATAAAAAAGATTCGGAGGAACAGCATCAAGTGGCATTTTTTTTCTGGGAGATGAGATAGTGGCTGATATTTATTTTCTTCCTTCGTAAACTTCTGTATAATTTGTAAATGTTCTATAGTGAACATTCTTTTTACTTTTCTCCCTAGATAATTTTTTTTTACAAAAAAATATAAAAAAACAATGTTGTTAAAAATAAAAAAAGTACGGGGGCGCCTGGGTGGCTCAGTCCGTTGAGTGTCCGACTTCAGCCCGGGTCACGATCTCGCGGTCTGTGAGTTCGAGCCCCGCGTCGGGCTCTGGGCTGATGGCTCAGAGCCTGGAGCCTGCTTCCGATTCTGTGTCTCCCTCTCTCTCTGCCCCTCCCCCGTTCATGCTCTGTCTCTCTGTCTCAAGAATAAATAAATGTTAAAAAAAATTTTTTTTTTAAATAAAATAAAATTTAAAAAGTACTAACATTACAGATATGTATAGAGTAGAAAGGAGATTCCCCCTTTCCCCAGAGGAGTCTGAGGGACAGGGGAGGGGCCAGACTTACTTGTCATTGAATGCCTTTTGGTTCTGAATTCTTTTCTCACATACTTGAATTACCCAGTCAGGACAGAAACAGCAGCTCCACCTTCCATCCCAGAGCTCAGAGAATCTTGCAGACAGCTTAGATCCTTCCTTTTAGAGGTTTTCCTGTGCGCATATCGTTGTAGAGTTTGGTTTTTTACTTAAATATACTCTGGATATCTTCTGATGTCAGTAATTATAAAGCTACCTCTTTTCATTACAAAATGGCTGCATGGGATTCCATCATGTGGAACTAACACGGGTTATTTAAACCATCCCCTACCCATGGGAAGTTGGGTCATTTCTAATTGTTTTGATACAATAAATGATTCGGTGTACAACTTTGTCCGTATTTCTTTTTGCACTCATGGAAGTTTTTTCTGTAGAAGAGATTCCTACAAGCAGAATTGCTAGGTTATAGGGTAAGAACATTAAACAATTGAGTACTGGGGTGCCTGGATGGCTCAGTCACTTAAGCGTCCGACTTTGGCTCAGGTTGTGATTTCACGGCTTGTGAGTTCCGGCCCCTCGTCGGGCTCTGTGCGGACAACTCAGAGCCTGGAGCCTGCTTCCGATTTGGTGTCTGCTTCTCTCTCTGCCCTTCCCCGCCTTGTTCTCTCTCTCTCTCTCTCTCTCTCTCTCTCTCTCTCTCTCTCGTAAAAATGAATAAACATTAAAAAAAAAGTAACCATTTGGGTACTTACTCCAAATTACCATCCAAAAAAGTTATGTGGTTTTGCATTCTCGCAAATGATGATAGGAACTATGTTCCCACACCCAGTCTAATAGGTTGAAATGGTGTCTCATTATTATTATTATTACTATTAATTTTATTTTTTTAAATTTACGTCCAAATTAGCGTATACCGCAACAATGATTTCAGGAGTAGGTTCCTCAATGCCCCTTCCCCATTTACCCCATTCCTCCTCCCACACCCCCTCTAATAACCCTCAGTTTGTTCTCCATATTTATGAGTCTCTTCTGTTTTGTCCCCCTCCCTGTTTTTGTATTATTTTTGTTTCCCTTCCCTTATGTTCATCCGTTTTGTCTCTTAAAATCCTCATATGAAGGAAGTCATATGATATTTGTCTTTCTCTGACTGACTAATTTCACTTAGCATAATACCCTCCAGTTCCATCCACGTAGTTGCAAATGGCAAGATTTCATTCTTTTTGAGTGCCGAGTAATACTCCTATATATATATATATATATATATATATATATATACACACACACACCACATCTTCTTTATCCATTCATCCATTGATGGACATTTGGGCTCTTTCCATACTTTGGCTATTGTTGATAGTGCTGCTATAAACATGGGGGTGCATGTGTCCCTTCGAAACAGCACACCTGTATCCCTTGGATAAATGCCTAGTAGTGCAATGGCTGGGTCGTAGGGTAGTTCTATTTTTAGTTTTTTGAGGAACCTCCATACTGTTTTCCAGAGTGGCTGCACCAGCTTGCGTTCGCAGGTGTCTCATTATTTTAGCACAATAAGAATAATAAAGTGATAACATGCTAAAGCTTCTTAAAAAGTTAACATCTTTGTACAGATAAAGTTTTTTTTTTGCTTTTGTCTTTTTAGCCATCAAAAATTATATCATTAAAAGGTAAATTTCTATGATTATTCTAAGGTTGAGCTGCTTCTTGTATCTTTAATAATTACTTGTATTTTTTCCTATGAGCTATCTGATTATATTCTTTCCACTATTTTATTTTATTATTTTATTTTTTTAATGTTTTTATTTTTGAGACAGAGAGAGACAGAGCATGAACAGGCGAGGGGCAGAGAGAGGGAGACACAGAATCCGAAGCAGGCTCCAGGCTCCGAGCTGTCAGCACAGAGCCTGATGCGGGGATCGAACTCACAGACTGTGAAATCATGACCTGAGCCGAAGTCGGATGCTCAACTGACTGAGCCACCCAGGCGCCCCATATTTTTTTAGATGTTTATTTTTGAGGGAGAGTGTGTGAGTGGGGCAGGGGCAGAGAGAGAGGGAGACAGGGGATTCAAACCAGGCTCCAGGCTCTGACAGCAGAGAGCCTGATTAGGGGCCTGAACCCACAAACAGTGGGATCATGACCTGAGCTGATGTCAGATGCCTAACCTACTGAGCCACCTGGGTGCCCCTCTTTCCTCAGTTTTCAGGTGAGGTGTTTCTCTTTTCCTCACTGATTTATAATTGCCTTTATGTGTATCAAGGATATGAATCCTTTGCCCCATTTGTGATTGGTCGGTTAATGGTGTTTATAGTTTTTTTTTCCCTCTGTAGAAATTTAAAGTTTAAAAAAAAATTTTTAACATTTATTTATTTTTGAGAAATAGAGACAGAACATGAGCGGGGGAGGGGCAGAGAGAGAGACACACACACACAGAATCCAAAGCAGGATCCAGGCTCTGAGCTGTCAGCACAGAGCACGATGTGGGGCTGTGAGATCATGACCTGAGCCAAAGTTGGATGCTTAATCAACTTAGCCACCCAGGCACCCCAGAAATTTAAAAAAAAAAATTTTTTAATGTGTATTTTAGAGAGAGAGAGCAGAATGCAAGCAGAGAAGGGGCAGAGAGAGAGGGAGACAGAATCTGTCTGATGCAGGCTGAAGGCTCTGAGCTGTCAGCACAAAGCCCGATCCAGGGCTCAAACTTGTGAACCAAGAGATCGTGACCTGAGCCGAAATCAGCTGTTCAACCGACTGAGCCACCCAAGTGCCCCAGTGCCCCAGAAATTTAAAATTTTAATTTAGACAGTCTTTTTGTCTTATGAGTTTCATGTCATTTTTAGTGGAAAGGTCTTCTCTACCCTAAAACTAGTGAAACAATCATCTGCATTTTCTTCTAGTACTTTAAGTGATTTTATTTCTTTATGATTTGCCAGCAGTGCTGGTTTTGGAGTTTTAACATCCTTGATAAAAAGACTGAAAAAAGGGGCACCTGGGTGGCTCAGTCGGTTGAGTGTCCGACTTTGGCTCAGGTCATGATCAAGTCCCGCAACGGGCTGTCTCCTGTCAGGGAGGATCCTCTGTCTCTCTCTCTCTCTGCCCTTCCCCCTCTGTAAGCTCGCACTCTCTCTCTCAAAAATAAATAAACATTAAAAAGACTTAAAAAAAAACAAACCCAGAATTTCATTCAAATAGCTATGGATTCAAATCTCAGTTCTGATATACTTGTTTTGTGACTTTGGAATGGGGTTAATGGCCATCTCCCAGAGTTATGGAGGGGATTAAATGCCACAAACTAAAGCACCTAGTAAATTTTTAATTCTCAATGAAGGGTAATTATTATAGTCATTACCATCATTCTCCCAGCTTTGAATCCTTTGTCCCTAGAAGCATGTACCTTCCACCCCTTTTCATTTGATTTGTTCATGTTTTCACTCAGTCACAGTATTGTGCATCTGCTTCATGCTTCCGTGTTAAGGGGGGTGGTGATTTGAAGTTGAGTAAGACCTAAATAGTTCACAGTCAGTGGGGAAAGGGAGAGACAAACAGATGAACTGATGGTTATAAAACAGTGCAATCAGTAGACTAAGATAGTGAATATTTTTGGGAGTGGTTAGGGAAGGCTTCCTGAAGGAGGTGCTATCGAAGAAGAGGGTATGTTTGAGGGCCAGAGGTGAGAGAACAGCATGTGCAGGAACTACAAGCAATTCCCTGTGATTGAAGCATCAACTGGCCTCTAGGGGGTGGGAGACTGGTGGGGAGGAGTCTGTGGGTCAGGCTGAAGAACTTGAACTTTACCCTACAGGACAAATAGTAGAGTTTCTGAAGGATTTTAGCAGAAGTCACATTTACTAAAGTTAGATTTACATTTCCCACAGCTCACTGGGATGGGGTTGGGTAAAGAAATGGATTTGAGGGGCTGAGATTGGAGGCTGGATGAACAGCAGTTGCAATCCTTCGGACACAGATGATTTTTTTTTTTTTCCAAATATCATATATAAATATTTTATTTATTTTTTTAACTTTTTTATTTTTTTAAATTTACATCCAAATTAGCATATAGTGAAGCAATGATTTCAGGAGTAGATTCTTAATTTTTTTTTCAATGTTTATTTATTTTTGGGACAGAGAGAGACAGAGCATGAACAGGGGAGGGGCAGAGAGAGAGGGAGACACAGAATCAGAAACAGGCTCCAGGCTCTGAGCCATCAGCCCAGAGCCTGACGCGGGGCTCGAACTCACGGACCGCGAGATCGTGACCTGGCTGAAGTCAGACACTTAACCGACTGCGCCACCCAGGCGCCCCTCAGGAGTAGATTCTTTAGTGTCCCTTACCCATTTAGCCCATCCCCCTCCCATAACCCCTCCAGTAACCCTCTGTTTGTTCTCCATATTTAAGTCTCTTAGGTTTTGTTCCCCTCCCTGTTTTTATATTATTTTTGCTTCCCTTCCCTTGTATTCATCTGTTTTGTCCCTTAAAGTCCTCATATGAGTGAAGTCATAAGATCTTTGTCTTTCTCTGACTGATTAATTTCACTTAGCATAATACCCTCCAGTTCCATCCACATAGTTGCAAATGGCAAGATTTCATTCTTTTTGATTGCCGAGTAATACTCCATTGTATATGTATACCACATCTTCTTTATCCAGTGATCCATCGATGGACATTTGGGCTCTTTCCACACTTTGGCTATTGTTGATGGTGCTACTATAAACATGGGGGTGCATGTGTCCCTTCAAAACAGCACACCTGTATCCTGTGGATTAATCCCTAGTAGTGCAATTGCTGGGTCGTGGGGTAGACCTATTTTTAGTTTTTTGAGGAACCTCCATACTGTTTTCCAGAGTGGCTGCACCAGCTTGCATTCCCACCAACAATGCAAAAGAGATCCTCTTTCTCCACATCCTCGCCAACATTTGTTGTTGCCTGAGTTGTTAAAGTTAGCCATTCTGACAGGTGTGAGGTGGTATCTCATTGTGGTTTCGATTTGTATTTTCCTGAGGATGAGTATTGTTGAGCATTTTTTCATGTGTCAGTTGGCCATCTGGATGTCTTCTTTGGAGAAGTGTCTATCCATGTCTTTTGCCCATTTCTTCACTGGATTATTTGGGGTTTTTTTGGGTGTTGAGTTTGATAACTTCTTTGTATATTTTGGATACTAACCCTTTATCTGATATGTCATTTGCAAATATCTTCTCCCTTTCTGTTGGTTGCCTTTTAGTTTTGCTGATTGTTTCCTTTGCTGTGCAGAAGGTTTTCATTTTGATGAGGTCCAAGTAGTGCATTTTTACTTTCGTTTCCCTTGCCTCTGGAGATGTGTTGAGTAAGAAGTTGCTGCAGCCAAGATCAAAGAGGTTTTTGCCTGCTTTCTCCTCGAGGATTTTGATGGCTTTCTGTCTTACATTTAGGTCTTCCATCCATTTTGAGTTTATTTTTGTGTATGGTGTAAGAAAGTGATCCAGGTTCATTTTTCTGCATGTCGCTGTCCAGTTTTCCCAGCACCACTTGCTGAAGAGACTGTCTTTATTCCATTGGATATTCTTTCCTGCTTTGTCAAAGATTAGTTGGCCATACATTTGTGGGTCCATGTCTGGGTTCTCTATTCTGTTCCATTGATCTGAGTGTCTGTTCTTGTGCCAGTACACAGATGATAAATATTTAGGAGATACGGCTGTATTGGTGGGGTGGGGATGGGGTGAAGGAGAGGGAGAATAACAGCGGTTGCCCAATAAATATTTGTTGAAAAGATGGTTTTATGGTAGTGATGCTATTATCTGAGAAAGAATGGGAGGGACAGTTTGGGGGGTAGAGAGTGAATCACTTTTGATGGTTTTTGAAACAGTTCAGAGATGTCTATCGAACAGCTGCCTGAAGACGTCCCTTAGACAGGTGGAAGTAGGAGGGAGAGAAGGACTGAAGTTTATCAAATGACAGTCGCAAGTGAGGAGTGAGTGGGTGAGATTCTGTGAGGGTGGGTAACCTGATAGGTAACCAGCCAGTATCTCCCCCAAGCCCACAGCGCCAGGCGTGGTGTGAGCAAGGTTGCCAGCGGTGGGTTCATGGCGGCAGGGGGCGCACTCGGATTCAAGGACATGAAAGGGGAGGCTGTTGAGGCTCCCAGAGCCCTGGAATAAGCCAGCTCCCAAAGCGAGCCGAGGGAGACCAAGCTGAATCTGGGGGAGCCCGAGGGTCCTCAGAGATCGGGCTGGCAACTCCGATCCGGAAGACGCATCTGGGCTGCTGAACCTCCCCAGTGCCGGGGCTCCATCCCCCTGCCCTAGCAGTCCTGGGGGCAGGTCCAGCTCTGATCAGACTGGAAGCCCAGAGTCCTCCCGATTCCACGCGCTTTCCCCGAGGCGCTGCCCGCCGCGTCACCAGAGAGGGCCCTTAAAGGAGACGTCCGGGACTGGGGCGTAAGGGGGTGGTGGCGGCGCAGGACAATGGGGATGGGATGGACAACTCTGGGTAGGGGTCCCCAAGGGGACCAAGGACAGCAGGAACGGGTGGGCGAGGGATCAGTGGATGGGAGAAAACCGTCCTAGGGTATAGACAAGCCCCAAACTCCCACCTAGGGATCCCCCAAGAGCATCTTCTAGGGATCGGGCAGATGGCACCCAGGAGAAGGGTCGATGAATCAGGAGAGCAGGGAAGAGGCATAGCACGCCTGCACAGGAGTCCGGGGATCCGGGATGTGCAGACAGCGCCTGGATGGAGAACACTGGGGACAGGAGAACGAGAAATCAGAACACAAAGCCCGGGGATGGCAGCGTTGCGTGGGAGAGGCAATGGAGACGGCAGGAGCGAACGACCCACACGGAGCCAGGGCATCGGGACGTGGCGCCCAGGACAGAGGGGAAGCTGGGGACTATGTAGCGGGCTGGAGTAGAACGGAGTGCAAGAGCCCAGCCGGGTGTGCGAGGGAGGCAGGCATGCAGTCCACCAGAACATCCACAGAGGGGACCGAACCCAGGGTCAGAGCTTCGGAGTAAGGCTCTAGAGAGACGCTGGGGCAATGCCCCGGGGAATTCCCAGCCCGGCTGTTACTCCAGTTTAAGGCAGCAGTAGCAGTAGAGGCAACCCACCGCTGCCCCCGGCCCGCCGCCCCCCCCCCCCCCCCCAGCTCTCTTGTTTGTCTCTCAAGTCCGGCCGGAACCGGCTTCTGCTCGCCGCCGGGCGGGCGGGTAGCTGCTGATTGGCCAATGCCTGTTTCCAGCCCCCACTCAGCCAATCAGCGTGCGACAGTGTTTTCGTCTTGGGGTCGAAATAAAAGCTCTGGAATAAAAGGAGACAGAAAAGGCGCCGGCCGGGCCCGATACACGCTAGTAGAAGCCGGGTGAGCTGAATCTTGGGGCTCTGGGAGAAGGTGCTAGGGGGACAGAAGGCGCACGAATAGGGGCATAGGGAGAAGATGTATAACTATGAGAGGAAACAGATTGGATGAAGGTCTGCCAGGGAAGAGATGACGAATGGAGGAGGCAGCTCGGAGATGGAGGGACGGGGGGGTCCGCTTCCATGGGAACAGACTAAATGGCGCGGAAGCAGCCGGAATGGGGGTCGTGCAGGTGGCTCGCGCCGCCGGTTTGAACCGGCTTCGCCTCTCCCATGCGGGGTTCGCGTGGCCGCAGCGCCTAGCGACCTAGACAGCGGCCAATGGCGCAGCAGTTCCTAGCCGTCCAGCCTATGAGGGGGCCGGGGGCGGGCCGTTCCGGATTCCCTGCGCTGATCTTGTGGTTGAAGGAACCAGCTCTGGGGAAGGGTCTCGAGTGCGGGCGGGAGGGCTCCTGTCAGGGTCCCAGGGAGTGGCAGTCCTCAGGTATGGCCCTGCCCAGGTATCCGGACCTGAAGGTGCCTCCCCTGACAGTCCCCAAGCTATGTCAGTCCTGCGGAGAGCCAGGATTAATTCCACGTCCCTGAGCATGCGTTAGTCCCTCCTGTTTTCATGCTTCAGGTTTCCTCGGGATGAGCCAAGGGAGAGGTCTCCTTGCCTGGCCGGGGCCGCTGTCCCGTAGCTGAGGGCAGACGTACGAGCCAGCCGCGGACAGGTTGGCCTGGGACCCAGGCAGGGCTGGGGCTTCCTTCGCTGTGCGCACCCACGGTCCGGGCCACGGAGGGGTGACAAGCTGCGCGCGCTGCGGCAGCGGCCCGGGTTGGCCACACAGGCTGGGCAGGGCCGGACGCTGACGCTGACTGGGGTCTGTGTGCAGGTGGCTGCAGAGCCGGAGCAGGGCCGCCGCGCCGCGCCATGGCGCCCACCCTGGCCACTGCCCATCGGCGCCGCTGGTGGATGGCCTGCACAGCCGTGTTGGAAAACCTCCTCTTCTCGGCAGTCCTCCTGGGCTGGGGCTCGCTGCTCATCATGCTCAAGTCGGAGGGCTTCTACTCATACCTGTGTACTGAGCCAGGTGAGACGGGCGTCTCGGGCTCGGGGTGGTTCCCGGAGTGGGAGCTTTGGGAGAGGGCGAGATGGCAGTGAGGACCCGGCCCGCAATACCGCCTCGCTGCGCAGCGCCTCCCATTTAGCAAAAGCCCCATTTGATCGTCAGCCAGCTCAGCTGGGTACATATCATTGCCCCTGTTTTGTGGGTGAAGAAACTGAGGCTCAGACAGATCTGCTGACTTGTCCAAGGCCACACAGTTGAGGACTCTGGTAGTTCCAGAACCTCCAGGTCCGGGATGTTCTTTCTGCCACCTAGGAACCTTGCTGGATTTCTCTCCTCCTGGTGTCTGGCGTATCACTTGACTTGAACTAAATATGTTGCTCTCTGACTGTGAGAAAGAGGAACTCCTGACTCAATGGTTGGGGTGCAGCAAGAGAGAGAGGAAGTGGCTTGGCCTCCACCCCATCGAAGTTTCGTCTAGAATCTAGATGTTTTTTAGGCCATTATGGAGTCTCTTAAGGGCATGTCAGCTACAATTTCTTGTCTGTTTTTGCTGCTTTATGATTTTCCAAAGGACATTTCTCCCACAGGCCATGAGAATGTCTCTGTGGCCTTCTATCTGCCTATCATGGTAGGGGAAGGCAAGGGGAGTATTTAAGGAAATAACACTAGTTCTGTCCTCTCCCTTTGCTGCATCATTGGTGTTGCTGAACGCAGGTTGAGGATGCTTGTCTACAAGGAGTGTAACCCCCACTCCTACCCTCACATGCCCCCTGACCCTGTTTAAGGATCCTAATTGCTATAGGCCAGTAGATTAAGCCAAGAAGTGGGACCCAAGTCCCCACCTCTACCCTGCATCCCCTTTCTTAGGTAACCTTGATAGGAAATGTTTCCCTCTGCCCTCCTGTTGTCCCCGACAGGGGCTATCTAATAGTTGAACTCTGGAATATCTCTTCCCAGTTCCTTTGTCAGCCAACCCCTGTGCGAGTCCCCTTAGAGGGAGATAGCTTAAGTCTGTCCCTCTGAATCACACCGCTGGCATGCCTTTTCTTCCTAGAGTTCTAAATTGAGGGGGAGAGAAAACTTTGGACCAGCTCACGCTGCCTGGAACCCCATGTAGAATCCTCCTTGTTTCCCTCTCCTGACAGTCCCAGGAGATCCCCAAGTGTTTCAGTCTCTAGGCAAGCTTTGCGGGACAAGTTTAGAGCAGGAGAAATGGAGGAGATGTAGAGGCCACCTGGGAGAGAGGACAGAGAGTATGTCATTTATAACCTTTAGCCTTTAGCTACTCAGAAATATTTCCAATAGCCTAAAGGTTCTTGGCAGAACTTTCCCCACATCAGCAAGAAATCTTGGGAGATGGGAGAGTCATTCAGACCTTGTTCCTTGAACGAGCTTTCTGCTTTGCCCAAGAGATGTTAGCAGATTAAGGACTATCTGGAAGGAGCAGGTTGGAGTGTTTGGCTCCTTCCCCGCCCTCCTGCTTTAGATCATGACCCTTCCTGCTTGCCTCTTTGATGGATTCTTTCAAGGTACAGCGAGGGTTTTAAGAACAGCAAGAAACATCATCATCCCCAGATGAAGCTTTTAGCATCTCGTCCAGACTGAGGGACTGTTGTGGTCGATTTTTTTTTTTTTTTTTTTTTTTTTGGACCTCTTGTGGAAGGTCCGATTCTAGGGTTTTATCCCCCAGATTGTCCACTGCTTAATTATTTTATGGTATTGGCAGCATCGAGGCTGGTCATTTCATTCCTGCCTCGACCTTGGCTTCTTCCTTCGTTAAAATGGGAGGAGTCCTGGAGATTGTGCCGACACAGTGCTGAGTTGGTGTTTAAGCCCTAGAGAGGCTTGACCCGTCCCTTCTATAAAGCAAAGTGAAGGTGAAGGGTCAGGTTGTAGGTTGAACATCAACTTCTTATCCCGTGCCTTTGCTCCTGCCTTTGATTTTGTTTTTTCTGACTACCTGGCAAACCTGCTGACCCAGCATCCTTGACGGACAGGCCTGCCGGTTCCACTTAGCTTATCTCTGGCCTCGCTGCTCCTGGCTTCTTGGAGTCCAAGTAGCCTGTTGCCTTTGGGGGCCAGGAGTCTCCTCCATGCCTAACTGGGAGTGTCTGGAGGATTTAGGGTCAAGGTTTCTGCTTAGGCCTAATATTTTCAAACTTGGTAGGTGGCTGAACTACACAGAAGCCTTTGGGCCATTTATTGAATTAGACTGTGAAAAACATACTGGTCTACATCTGATTGAGATGCAAATTTGTCAGCTTTTGGTTGCTTTTAGGACCTTTGATTTAGTTTGTTCTCTAAAGAAAATTTGCCTGAACCTGTTGAAAGCTTCTTGGGACTCCAGCCAGAATCTCACCACAGACACGGTGTTGGGTTCCAGCAAAGTGAGGTGGGAGAAGGAAAGAAAATGCGCGTTTCTCTGTTGCCTCTCAGCTCTTTTTGCCTTGCCCACCAGACAGGATTGATAAGGACTGGGGGTGGGCCTTTGGGCTTTGCCTCCTGGTGTGGATAGGAAGCTGACTGGCTTCCCAGCCCGGGAAGAACAGGGCTTTTCCAGAACCGTATCCTTCTGGCCTCCGGATGGCTGTCATACCTACCCACTCTTGACCTCTTTCTTCGTTCTCTCTGTCATCTGATGGCCCTCTTGGACAGGGTCAGATCAGGGGGCTGTTAATCTCCTCTTCCTCTAACCTCCACGTTCAGTAAACATTTAATTGAGGTGCTGTGCTGGGGGTGTAGAGCAGTCCCGAGGGAGTCTGTAGTCTGCCAGCATTAAACACACAGACCATATAATTCCAAGAGGCGGTCAGAACTCCAGTGGAGAGCAGGGTGCCAGGAAGGAGAGCCACAGAGGGCACCTGGTTCAACTTGGGTGTCAGGGCCTCTCTGATGTTTAGGGGGCCAAGAGGGGTGAGTTGGGAGAGGAGGGGGCAAGGAGAGTGGGAAGGAGCCAAGGCCCATTGGGCCTAGGAGGCCACTTGGGGAAGTTGGATTTTATTTAATTAATTAATTATTAAAAAAAATTTTTTTTAATGTTTTTATATTTTATTTTTGAGACAGAGCATGAGCATGAGCAGGGGAGGGACAGAGAGAGAGAGGGAGACACAGAATCCTAAGCAGGCTCCAGGCTCTGAGCTGTCAGCACAGAGCCTGATGTGGGGCTCAAACCCATGAACCGTGAGATTCTGACCTGAGCCGAAGTCGGACGCTCAACCAACTGAGCCACCCAGGCGCCCCGGGAAGTTGGATTTTATTCTCAAGGCAGGAAGAAGAGACAGAGGCAGAAGAGGGTGACCATCACGTTCACCTATTAGATTCTTAAAAATTGTTGAGGTCTTGCCACATTCTGGGCGTGGGGTGGGGGATGGAGTCGCGGCCTCTGCCTGAGGAAGTCTCAGTCCAGCTCCTCCGTGGATGCCGAGGCAGATCCCAGTTCTGTGCTCTTGACCACTGCAGTCTCTCTGCCTGTGGTGGCAGGGGAGCTGAACCCCTCACGAAACAAAGCTGGGCCCTGAAGGGGCAGAGGTGCTGCTGTCACAGCAGGGAAGCAGAGCCAGGACTGGTCCCCTGCAGGTGGGCTGAAGCTGCAGATGTGGACAAGAGACATTCCCTGTTGCTTAGAGACCCTCTTTTAACGGTCTCTGCCTCACTCAAAGGCTGCTGGCCTTTGATAGCTTTTGAAAACCCACCCTTTTACTTGTATTGCTATGAATGTGACTGTTTCCATCCCTCCCACAGCCCCCCCCCCCCCCGGCCAGTGTATTTTGGATTAAAAAAAAAAAAAGTATTCTGTAGCAACGGGTAAGGTCTAAAGGCTGGTGCCCTCGGCCTCAGGATGCATCACAGAAAGGAGCTGGCGCCCTCAGCGTCCCTTCCTACCACCCCTGCCTTCCTCCTGCCCATTTCATGACCCAGTTTCCCTCCCCCACATCCGCTGGCCCCACCTGCCTTCGTGGTGTTGCATTAAGGTTCTGTTCAGCTTGGGTTGTCTTTCAGGGAGGATCTTGGGGACAGTCCCATTCACACTAGGTGTCATTAAGAGCCACCTGGTGCTGTCCCCGACACTGTGATAGCCTTGGGCTGTCTCCATTCCCTCAGCATATTTTCTCTGAAATGCCTCTAACTCAGGTGGTACAGCATCAGCACAGCCTGAAGGTTAAAAGCAGGAACTTTGGGGTCTGGCAGCCTGGATTCAAGTTCAGCTTCCCCATAATGTACTGTCTGGGAGACCTTGGGCAAGCAACTTGCTGGTGTCCTCGTGTGGCGTCTGGGTGGGGGTGAGAGGGCACTGAGTGAAACAGAACGAATACCACTGAATATAGCAGCCAGCATACACAGGCACTCCGGGACCGCAGCAAGGGGCTAGGCCCTGGCCTCCCCACGATGGCCCTCTGTCTGTGTCCTGCCTTTTGTTTGCTCTGTGTCTGAGACTGACCTCTCACCTACATCCCCCTGTTGGACTGAGATGCTGCTTCCTGTTGCCGGATAGACTAAGGATTTGGGAGACAGACAGGAGATCCTGGGGCAGGGACCATCAGCAGGGACGTCCAGGGGCCTGCATCCTGGGTGGATGGCCCAGTGAACAGCCAGTCAGAGAAGGGGGCTGCTCACAAATTTGGAGGGGTCTCCAGCCCCGTGTCCCTCGCTCCCTTAAGCATCATGCAGCCAGCTGTTCTGTTCCTCATTCCCTTTGTTTCTCTGGGGCGGGGGGAGCTCCCTCTTTGACCCAGAGATGTCAGGGGAACCTGAGTGGGGTCACAGCACCCCCTTTTGTCCCCTACTTTCACTGTGCAGATTGTGTGCGAGTCTTCTGGGAGGAGGGCTGAACAGTGCAGGCTTTGTTCTCTCTTCCCTGCCCCTAAGCAGCCTCGAAGCTATTTTCTCAGCACACTCGGGCCACACCAATTCCTTGCCAGTCCTCTTGATTCACCTTTCCCTGCTGGGCTGGGCCAGGCCAGGCCACCCTGGCCGCCCACTGCAGAGACATCTGTTTGATAAACAGGTGCAAGTGAGGTGCAGAGCAGGCCGGTTTGGAGTGAGGCCTGAGCTCTAGTCTGGGAGCAGAGGGGCACCCCAGGGCTTGACACTTCCTCTGTGCTTATCTGTTTGTGTCTTTCCTGGCCCACGGTGGCCCAGGTGAGAGCAGAGGGAGAGGAACAGCTTGGGTGTGGCTGTGTTTGGGCATCTCCTGGATCTGTGACTATTCACGTGGACTGTTTACTGCCAACAAAGCTTCTGGGCTCACCGAAGATTTAGTCCCCTCTAGGAGCAAGGGACACTTTTGAATTGCTTCATGGGCAGACGAAGAGAGGCCACTGGGACCCCCCACCCCAGGCTGACCTGTTGCTGGACATCCCTGCCTAGAGGCAGGAGGGCAGAGGGCCAGGCAGCCCTGTTGGCAGGGAATTTTTTAAGGAGAGAAAGCCAGTGGCCCAAGGTGTGTAAGGTCCCTGCTCCTGTGTGCAGTGATTGTAAGATGAAAGATGGGGGACAGATATCCTTCCCCCTGGTGTTGCCTTTCTCCTTATGAGCTTCTCTGTCTAGCCATCTCTAAATAATTCGAGATGTTTCCGTGGACATCCCCAGTTATGGCAAATCAGGGAGACTGCTTTGGGTACATTGCCTTGGGATTTATCTTCTCTCTGTTGGTGAGTATCATCATGGATTTAGGAGTCCAGCTCTGGGGAAACTGAGGGTGGACACCCTGGGGCCTCTACCCAGAGATGGTGCTGCCTGGCTCCATCAGTTCCCAGTCCAGCTCTGGCTCCCTGCCTGTAGCAGCAGATCCTGACGTGCTCCCGAGTCCTGAGTTATTTTGTGTCATTTATTTATTTATTTATTTATTTATTTATTTATTTATTTTTAATGTTTATTTATTTGTGAGAGAGAGAGAGCACGCGCACATGTGTGAGCAGGGGAGGGTCAGAGAGAGACGGGACAGAGGATCTGAAGAGGGCTCTGCCAGCAGCGAGCCCGATGCGGAGTTTGAACTCACTAACCGAACCGTGAGGTCACGACCTGAGCCGAAGTCGGACACTCAGCCGACTGAGCCATCCAGGCCATTTTGTGTCCTTCAGTGCCGTCATGGGCTCCAGACCCTGCATGGCCGCAATCAGCATTCGCCAGCCAACGATCCTGGGCCCTGAGGGGCCTTCTGCACCCATCCAGCCTGTCACACGTGTGCTGCTTTGCCCCTATCTGCACACCAACGTGGGGATGGCCGTTGCTGTGTGGGGACCCTGTCCTCCTGCTTCCTGTTGCTGCTGGCCGAGCTGTCACCAGAAACCAGTGCCAGCCTGTGAGGCAGCCCGGCCTCTGCCGAGGCTATCCCACAGTGGATGAGCGGCTCGGGCCCGCTGGCTAAGGCAGGGTGTGTGGTGGTTCTGACCCGGACGCTGATGGACTCAGATGATCCTGTTTGTCCTGTGTTTGGGCTGTCAACATGGTGGGGCCTCCTTTGGAAAACTGGAAGTGGCAGAGATTGGGGGTGGGGGGAGAATCTGGCGTGCTGGGTCTTGTCTCTGTGGCTTTAGGAGGTTAGCAATGTGCCTGTCATCTCCGTGCGTCCCCTCTATTTTCATGGTTCCGTATGTCCTAGTTCCTTTCTTCTCTCTGGGGCCTTTTGGCTGTTGTGATCTGACTCCGTTGTTTTCATTCATTCAGTAAATAGCTACCATACACCAGGATCTGGGTGAGGTGCTGGGGACACGGCCCCCAGCCTAACAGGCGACTAGATGCAAATTCATGCTACGCACACACAGTTATGGGACCCTGCACCCAGTTACTTTGTCCGGCTCCGCCGCCACCCAGGTGCACCCTCCCAGGACTCCCATGATAGTAATAATAATAACTCATAACTATTGTTCATTGAGTACTTTCTACGGCCATGTGAGCCCCAGAGCGTTATCTGGATTTTCTCATTTATCTCCCGGGCAGACTCTAGGAGGTAGATACTGCTATTACGTTACGCCATTTTACACATAAAGAAACTGAGATAGAGTGGGATTAGGTCACTTTTCTGAGGTTATACAAGTAGGAAGTAGAGACACCAAAATTGGAACCCAGAGGCCAGGTTGTAGCACCTCACCCTCAACCTGTGTGCCCCCAGCAGGGCTTGTTGGTTAGGAGGTTGGCATATAGCATGATTCACCTTAAGTGCATCCTTTTCCGTGACCCTGGGGCAGCCCTGAGAGGCCTGGGCAGGCCTTTGCAGCCCTCAGCTTTATAGCCCTGGCGCCAGAGGGCCGCAATCCGGAGTCAGGCAGTTATCTGGAGAGAGGTGTTTCCTTGACTCTCCCGGTGTGACCTCGCATCTAATCAGAGGCTGCTCCTCGTGGGATTAGTCAGCATCTCTTAACTAGCAGTCAGGGAGGGAGGGCTTCTGTGCCGCCTTCCGGCCTGCACTCCACCCTCCAGCCCTCAGCTGCTTCAGTGCTTCTTCCTCCCTAGTTTTTGTTGTCTTGGTGCTGGGTGGATTTTGGAGAGGCCGTTAAGGGCTGAGATTGCAGCTCAAGATTGTGGTCACAGGGGACAGCAACACTTGACCCCCAGCAAGAAAAATAAGAAAGGTGAACCTCAACGAGTGAAAGCAAGTAACTTGGGACTGTTTTAAAAAAATCTTTCCTGGGGTGCCTGGGTGGCTCAGTCGGCTGAGCGACCGACTTCCGCTCAGGTCATGATCTCACGGTTTGTGAGTTCGAGCCCCGCGTCGGGCTCTGTGCTGACAGCTCAGAGCCTGGAGCCTGCTTCTGATTCTGTGTCTCCCTCTCTCTCTGTCCCTCCCCTGCTCATGCTCTGTCTCTGTCTCAGAAATAAATAAATATAAAAAAAAAAAATTAAAAAAAAAATCTTTCCTGGGGTGCCTGGGTGGCTCAGTCGGTTAAGCGTTCGACTTCGGCTCAGGTCATGATCTCACGGTTTGGGGGTTTCAGCCCCGCATCAGGCTCTGTGCTGACAGCTCAGAGCATGGAGACTGCTTCAGATTCTGTGTGTCTCTCTCTCTCTGACCCTCCTCCGCTCACTCTCTTTCTCTGTCTCTCAAAAATGAATAAACATTAACACATATGTTTTTTTTAATTGAAAAAATAAAAAAACCTTTCCCAGGGATTCTGTGACACAGTATGTGTGGTGGTCGATGCTGTGAAAATACCCGGGGGAGGTAGCAGGTGTAGGTATGAGAAGTCTCCTGTACTTAGCAGTAAAGGAGACCCGCTCACTCTTCCCTTTGGTTGACTGAGGAGAACCGGAGTGTTGCGGTGAGACCAGCAGCCTGTGCTTGCCAAGTGATCTAGGATCGACTGCCTACATACTGGCTGCTGTCCTTTTCCAGGGACAGAGCTGCTGAGGAGGTTTTAGCCCACCTGCGGCCCCACAGCCTACACTGGGTCCTGAGGCCTATTCTTCCAGAGCATAGGTTACTCTAGAATGGGACTCCCAAGCTGGGGCTTGTGTGTTTCAAGGGACACATAAATCTCCTCACACTGTGGACAAGACTTCACATGCATTTTCTGAGGAGCAGGAGTAGAGCCTCCTCCGTTGGATTCTCCAAAGGGTTTGTGCCCTCCACAAAAGACCAGGGCCTCCACCTTATCGCTCCAGGGGGCTGGGGCCAGATGGACAGCCACACCTGCTGTGGGGGAGCCAGAGCCAGCCCTGACATTTCCAGTGGGGTCTGAATGTGCATTTGCCCTCTGATCTTTGGGAATCCTGGCCTCAACCCTGTGGTCAAGTTTCCCTCCTTCTGCACACACAGAGAATGTCACCAACGGCACAGTGGGGGACACGGAAGAGCTGGAGCACGAGGAGGTCAGCTGGATGAATGGCTGGCTCAGCTGCAAGGCCCAGGATGAGATGCTAAACTTGGCCTTCACCGTAGGCTCCTTCCTGCTCAGCGCCATCACCCTACCTCTAGGCATCGTCATGGACAAGTATGGCCCGAGGAAGCTCAGGCTGCTGGGCAGGTCAGTGCAGGGGTTGGGGGTGGGCAGGTGGGACTCCTGGGGCTGAGGTCCCCACTGTAGGGAATCCTTGTACCTGCTATCAGATGCACGGTGGACCTCCCTAAATGCCCACCCGGAGTGGTCTTCCTACTCATTCCACCACCAAATCAGTAGGTCCTGTGATCCTTGAGACATGCCAATACTGCATAAAAAAGGATCAGGGCCCCAGGCCCGCCTGGGAGGGTTTGGAGTTGCTTATCATTAAGAACATTGGTTTCCACCATCTTTTTGACCTCTCCCATCAGAAAAAAAAGATTTTGAACATGTACGTCCAATATAAGCATGGAATTATCAATTATATACACATATGCCATTTTTAATGTTTTATGTTGCTTTGATGCATGTACAAAAAAAATGTCAATTAAAGTGGCTAAGATTAAAAATGATAAAATAGTTTCAATTTTTAAAAATTGCAAAAAAAAAAAAAAAATCACTGAATTCCAGTCCTGAAACCAATATTGCACTGTATGTTAGCTAGCTAAAATTGAAATTTAAAAAAATTTTGCAAAAAAAAAGTGATAAAGCAGAAGTCCTCCTGTTTCCATCACCCCCCGGCACTGCAGTGGTTCATCTTGTGCACTTCCTGATATGGTCCGTAAAGCTCCAGTCTGCCAGACTCAGGGTCAGTCCACCAAGAAGCTAGCCCTCTCAGGCCAGCATCCTCCCCAGACCAGGCCCACTGGGAACGATCACAATGCAGGGCAGTGGTTTGCAACGGGTGAGGCCTGTGACCGTGAAGGGCATGGGTAGGAGATCAGTTTCACTCATTCTTTGGAGCTTGAGAGGCCTCTGTCCCCAGGATGGAGCCAGGCATCCAGGACTCAGAAACTGCCATTATCTCCCTCATGCTCAGTGCGGTTCTGTTCCTCCCCTGGCATGACGGGCAGAGGAATCTGGAGAATGGATTGTGCTCTCTCTCACTTCAGAGCTTTGGCCTCTCCAGTCTGAGGATGGGAGGGGAAGACACAGGAGATAGTGGTATTTACCAGATCTGCCTTCGGGCCTTGAATTGCAGTTTAAGACACCTCCTAGCTATGAGACTTTTGAGAATGTAATTTGTTTGTTTTTTTCTTTCTTTTTGTTTTATTTTCTTCATGAGTAAAACGGAGCCAATTATACTCCTTAGAAATGTTAAATTAAATGAGAGAATGTATATACATTTTCTGAAAACATCTGACCTATGGTAAATACTTCCATATAACACTATTTACAATAATAATAAATAATGTACTATTTCTGCTTGTTTTTAGTGCCTGCTTTGCTGTCTCCTGCTTGCTGATTGCATATGGAGCAAGTAACCCAAACTGTGAGTATGCTTTTCCTCTACTCTTTGGTCAGGGACTGGAGAGAGAGTGCCCAGAGGTGCTCACAGGTCCATCTGCTCTAGGAAGCCATGCTAGGGCTTACTGCTCAAATTAGAGGGTATGCCTGTTAGGCCTTCACGCAGTTACTTATCTCAAACGGGTGGCTGGGTAAGACAGCAGTCCCCCAGACAGACGTCTGAGAGAAGCTCCCGGGGTGTACCGTGCTCCCATCTCATCACAAGCCAAGCCAGTCCCTGATGGCTTCATTGATGCCAACCCCAGACAAGTTCTAAGAACCAGGCTAGCTGAGGGGTGTGTCCAGAAGTTGGGAGCTGAGTCCCCTGAGGCAGCCTAGGCCAGCACTGTGAAGTTGGCTTAAAAGCTGGGACACCTCGGGGGCGCCTGGGTGGCTCGGTCGGTTAAGCGTCCGACTTCGGCTCAGGTCACCATCTCATGGTTTGTGGGTTCGAGCCCTGCTTCAGGCTCTGTGCTGACAGCTCAGAGCCTGGAGCCTGCTTTGGATTCTGTGTCTCCCTCTCTCTCTGCCCCTCCCCTGCTCACACTCTGTCTGTCTGTCTCTCTTTCTCAATTAAAAAAAAAATTAAAAAAAAAAAAAAAAAAAGCTGGGACACCTGACTGGCTCAGTCAGAAGAGCGTGCAACTCTTGATCTCAGGTAGTGAGTTCAAGCCTCAAGTTGGGCATAGAGCCTACATTTTTAAAAAATGGCTTAGAATCCAACTGGTCCCCAACCCTGTTTAGGTAGAGCTGTTGCTTCAAAGACTTTCAGAACAAATACCAAAATAGAACTTGGGTTTCATCAAAATCTTAGCTGGGCTCATCTACTGATTTTTGAAGACCCGTATTTTTGGGGCGCCTGGGTGGCGCAGTCGGTTAAGCGTCCGACTTCAGTCAGGTCACGATCTTGCGGTCCGTGAGTTCGAGCCCCGCGTCGGGCTCTGGGCTGATGGCTCAGAGCCTGGAGCCTGTTTCCGATTCTGTGTCTCCCTCTCTCTCTGCCCCTCCCCCGTTCATGCTCTGTCTCTCTCTGTCCCAAAAATAAATAAACGTTGAAGACCCGTATTTTTGGTTTCGGTGAAGCAGCTTCTTTGGGCCTCTGGCTTGCTCTAAGGTTAATGGAGAAAGGAAGGGGTGGCGTCAGACCTTTAGCAGGAGTCCAAGTCCTGTAAAATCAAAGAGGAGGGGGGTGAGGAGGAAGAGGCTGTTCCAGCTCCCCCTCCCCAGGTGTCCGGCGCTAGCCCCCGATGGCCCGTCGTCCATTCTGCTTGCTCTCTGCGAGGCAGTGGGCCAGGCCTCCCTGAAGCTCAGCCGTGGTTCCCGGCTGATGAGCCTTCTGTTTCCTTCCAGCTCTGTCTGTGCTCATCTTCATCGCCCTGTCTCTGAATGGCTTTGGTGGGATGTGCATGACTTTCACCTCGTTAACAGTAAGTATTGATTTTTTAAAGCTCTCTCGTTTGGTCATCTCCTTGTGAATCTGAGGCAGCTTTTATTGGCTTCAGTTGCCCTGCTTTCCGTTGGCCTACCTGTGCCTGGACATCCCAAGCAGGAGAGGCTGCTGGTGATGAAGCGGCCTAGCAAAGCCAGTCATGGCCTCCCGGGCTGGGAGGTTCCGGAGGCAGGCAGAGCACAACTCTCGGAGTGAGCCCATCCCCTGCCTTCTGATCTTGGCTTAGGTACTGAGGAAGCCACCTCACTAGCCACGTACCCAGAGAAGACAGGAGCAGGAAGGAAAAAAGCTGTTGCCCACTTTCTTTCCTCTCCTTTTCCATGGCAACTCTGGCTAATAGTGCACTCTAGAAACAGTCCTCCCTTGGAATCTCCTCGCCCTTCACCATTGCCTTTGTCCAGAATGGAATGGAAAGCTCAGGGGAGTACCCGGCTGCGTCTCTTCTTGGTTTTCTACATGCCAGGGCACAGCGAGCCGACCTGAGGAGGGAGATGTTTTCTTGGGATGCTTGAGCGCCTACCTTACCTATAGCAGTGGAACACCACAGAATGTGTTTCTTTTTGAGGTGAGAGTGGTTGCAGGAAGGTCCAGGTTGAAAGAAAGAGAGTCAAAGAAGGCCAAACATGTCTTCCCCAGGAAGACGAAGGGAGCTCTCTGCAGGCTTGCCCTTCAGAGCTGGCTGATGGGAAAGAAGTGAGAATACTACGTTTCTCAGAGAGATTTCCACCCGACAACAAAGTCTGGCTTGCCTTAGTTTCCCCGTGAAAAACTTATATGATGTAATATCTACTGTCGCCATTCGCAGGGCACTCTGGTTTCTGATTTCCCTTTCTACTAGTGAGTCGAGTCATGCTATTGAGGGGCCCTGGGACTGCTGGTCTTCTTGGAAGGAGCTTAAATAGGTAGCTGGCATCTCCATGACCCCTCTACCTGCAGGCTGTGAGCCCATGGCCAGGCCCAGCCCAGGGCCTATCCTGTTCACTTTGCCTTATTAACTTTGTCCTGGTGGGAAGGGGTAACCGTCTGGTGGAGGCACATGGAAATGGGGAGTTCAGAGAGATCTGTGTTGGGTGAGAAAGGCACAGCACAGGGCTGTGTATGTGGGATGCTCAGGGTGTGGGTGACAACTCGGGTGTGGGTGACATGCACAAATCTGGGAACTCTGCTTGCCTTGCCCTCTGTGACAGGAGGGAGATTTACTCTGTACTCTTTTGTGCATTTTTATTTCTGTTTTTTTTTTTTTTAATTTTTTTTTTTAACGTTTATTTATTTTTGAGACAGAGAGCCAGAGCATGAATGGGGGAGGGTCAGAGAGAGAGGGAGACACAGAATCCGAAACAGGCTCCAGGCTCTGAGCAGTCAGCACAGAGCCCGACGCAGGGCTCAAACTCACGGACCGTGAGATCATGACCTGAGCCAAAGTCGGATGCTTAACCGACAGAGCCACCCAGGCGCCCCAGGTCCCCAGTCTTTCTGATTTGTGATGATGCTAAGGTGCACACCCCCGTATGTATATTTCTGTAAAATAAACTCCCAGAAGTGGGATTGCTGGTCTTCCCCATACTGGTTCTGGTGGACCAGCAGGAGTAAGAGTGGCCCTTTCTCCACACCCCTTCCTGTGCCCTGTTATTAGTCTTTTAAACATTAGCCAGTCTGATCTGGTGAAAATGATATACCATGATTTTTTATTAATTTGCCTTTAATTGTTTACGAGGCAGAACATCTTTCCACCTCTTTTTTTGTGATCTTTTGTATTCTGTGAATTGCTTCTTTGTGCAATTTGTCTGTTTTTCTACAGGTATGTTGATCTTTTTTAAGTGTTTTGTAAGAGCTCTTTTGTATATAAAAAAAAAAAATTAGCTCTCTTTTTGGAGTGAGCGAGGGATCTTCCCCTAGGGTTTTGAGGCCTCCGGGTGATCATGAATAAACTTAAGGAGGACTGTACACCCCCTTAAAGTTGTATGCAAGCAAATTGTGTGTGCGTTTCTCCGCGGGAGGGTCTGTTGCCCTCATCAGCCTCTAACGGGTCTGTGTGTTAACACAGACCAAAAGCACTCACAGTCCAAAAGCACTGTAGCGGGAGCACTCCCATTGGCTCCTCACCCGCCCACTGGGAGGTCAAAGGTACAGAGGATACAGAGTGACCAGGCAAGAAAACCATCTGATTGTTACCTAAAGTGTTTGGTTAGCAGCTGTCTGTTTAAGGGAGGCTGGTGGCTTGTCTCCTAAGGTCTCCATTCTTGTGTCTAGAGCAGGGGTTAGCACACTGCTGCCCCTAGGCCAAATCCAGACCACTGCTGGGTGTGGGGCAACCGATCAGGTAGAGGCCAGGTGGAAGCCGGAGGCAAGGGCAGGGAAAGAATTCACCCAAGGCAGAACAAAGGAGATGGGAGTTTATTGAATACACTGCAAGGGAGCGGTGGGTGAACAGCCAAGGAGAGACATCTGCCAGGAGGCAGTGGTGGGGGGCTGTAGTTAAGGTGGGGAGTGAGGAGTTATGGGAATGTATGCTCCTTCTTCGGCACCTGTGCCCAGTTGTAAGTGGCCCATTGGTCAGCTGGGAGTTATGGCTATTTTGAGGTGGGTCACCTAATGGGCCTGTTTGTACTCAGCCCAGTGGTCACCGTGCGCCCTTTTCCCTTACTCAGGTTTCCATTGCTCAAGCCTGTTGCCTAAAAGAGGCCTCTACAGTGTGGGGTGCAGATTGTAAACAAAGTTTTTATTGGAACATAGCTGTGCCCACTTGTTTACTATTGTCCGTGGCTGCCTTTGTGCTGTAGGGGCAGAATGAGGGAGTTGTACAGAGACTATATGGCCTGCAAAACCTAAAATACATACTGTCGGGCGCTTTACAAGCTTTGGTGCAGGGCACCAAGAAGCTGCTCAGTTACTATTCCTTGTCAGAAGGCAGGTGTTGCCCTCACCCCCTCATCCCCTCACCCCCATCCTACTGATCCCCCTCCTAGATACATGGGCCAACTCCCTAAACACTTTCTTTTTTTTTTTTTAATTTTTTTTTTTCAACGTTTATTTATTTTTGGGACAGAGACAGAGCATGAACAGGGGAGGGGCACAGAGAGGGAGACATAGAATCGGAAACAGGCTCCAGGCTCTGAGCCATCAGCCCAGAGCCTGACGCGGGGCTCGAACTCACGGACCGCGAGATCGTGACCTGGCTGAAGCCGGACGCCTAACCGACTGCGCCACCCAGGCGCCCCCCTAAACACTTTCTAAGTCATTCCCCGCCTCCACTACTGCCCCTGGCCCGAGGGATCTCAGTGGGCATTCTCTTGTCCCATGTGGTCTCAGATGGGGGCTCTTGTGGCTGTCCTTTCCAGAATAGACCCCAAAAGGGGAATGAGAAGCAGGTCAGTGAGGACAGAGCCAGAGCTCTTGGGCAATGTTTTAGGGCTGGCCGAGGCTTCTGCTGAGCAGAGCTCACTCTCTTTCTGACACAGCCCAGGCCTTTAAAAAGCAGAACTGCCAACATTGCCCCCCAAAGATGCCAAGCTAGCAGCACAACAGCACTTTCTGTTTTGTCTCCCACCCATGTTCTAATTTGGGGGACAAAGGAGTCTTTAGGGTCGCCTTTAGGAACTTCCTAAATCAAATCTCCTTTCACTTCTTTGGGGCCGTGGATAATCACTCTGTGATAACCTGGGAATTTGGGGGAATGTGTTGCCATAGAAATGCTAATTTGGGGACTTTCTGAGTTCTAAGAAGTTTTGTGTAGTATGGGCTGTGGTATAAATAAAAATGACCAGGGGCTGTGAGCGGTCACCCCATTGGTGGAGAAGAGGCCCCAAAGTTGGCAAAATGCCTTTTCCCCACAGGCCAGGGCGAGATGGTCAATAGTGCCTGAGAGGCCTGTACTCCTGGGTGATCCTTCCTTCCAGAGCGGAGGCTCCAAAGGGCAAGACTGAAATCCCATGCCCGTGGGCTGCCGACAACCAGAACTGACTTTCCTGGGTCCCCACAGCAGAGGGCCTGAACCTCGTGACATCCTCAGGGGAGGGTGAGGTCATTCCATGGGAACAGAGCACTCCCCGAGGTGCAGAGCCCAGCCTTCCCGCTGGACATCTGGACAGAACACTTTGGTCTGTTTGCCCAATGTCTAGCGTTTGTACAACCCTTTAACTCGCTTCATTGGCTGGAGTGTAAATACCGGCCGGCGGCTGAGGCGGCATCTTTGGGTTGCCACCCTGCAATCCAGGGCCCGGGGTTGCTTAGAGATGGGAGCAGATGCGACCAACATTGTGAACATATCTTTTCCACTTCATTACTCTGCCCCCTGTCCCTGTCAGCGGGAGTGGGTTCTGAGCTGGAAACCTTGCAGCAAAGTGGTTCCAAACTGTTGTCAGGCTCCTTAATGAAAAATTTCTCTGTGGGCTTTTCCTATTTGATTCATTGAAGTCTGACTTTAAATCTGAGGAAGAAATGGTCCCATGGGAGTTGGGACTAGAGTTTGAGGAGAAGAGAATAAATATCCCTCTTAAAATACCAAGAAGAGGAGAGGCAAAGGAATCGGGCACAGCAGTGAAACATGTGCCCCCTGGTGGGGGGATGGGAATTCGGCGTTGCTGCTCAGCTGGCCCATTTCTACCACCAGGAGAAAATCCCCACAGCACCCCAGCCAGCATTCTGGGAGCCCACTTTGGGAGCCCAAAGTGCAAGGTGAGCAGGACTTTCAGTGCCCGGAGCCAGCTCTGTCTTTTAGCTTCTATCCCGGGCCTTGAGAGCCCACTAACCAGCTGATCGCCACCGACCTGGAAAAAATTCACCCATCCGAGAGTTCTGCCTTATGAATTTGTTCACCACGTGACATGTTCGGGGGCGAACAGAAGGTGTAGTGGAGGCATCGGCAGGGCTGGCCCTGGCTGGGAAGGCAAATGAGGTGGTTTCGGGAGTGGAACCCCTCCTCCCCACCCCTACAGCAGTGAAGCGGAAAGGTGACCACAAGGACCTTTTCCTGGCAGTGTGTGCTTGGAGCTGCCCGGTTGTTTGGGGTTAGGAAATAGCCTAGCTTTGCTGAGTCTGCTTGTCCAGACTGGTACCTGGATCCCAGCCTATACAAGTTGTACAGGGCTCTGGGTGTGTACACCAGCCACCTCTGGAAGGGGCCTTGTGTCTTTTCCCTGAGGGCCAGGGTGCACCCTTAGCTGGTGGGCTTGGGGGACCATGGATTTGGAAAGTCAGTTCCAGGGGCTATACGGTGGTCCTTCTGTCCCTGCCTGCCAGCCAAGGCCTGTCTTTGGGGCCCCTGAGTAGAGAGGCATCTTAAGGTCCTGCAAGGACGCTAGCCAGTCCTCACCATCACGGAGCCTAGGCCTCTGGGGCCTCTTGTCCAGTAGCCATGTTCTGTGGCCAGAACTCCAGGGGAGGGCCGCCTGCAGCTGCTGTTTTCCCCTCTGGGAAGGTCACAGAGCCAGGGCCTGTTTACAGCACAGCCACGGGGCTGAGAATGAGTCACCACTGGTATCCCCGAGTAAGCTAGGCCGTGGGTTCTGCCCCGCGAGCTATTCCAGCCCCAGCCCTTGCAGAGACAGCAGAAGTGGCTATGGGAAGCACCCAGAGCCTGGGGAGGGGGCCTGCGCTCCCCACCTGTGAGTGCAGTTGTGAATCCAGAATCAGGAAACCGCTCCTGCTGAGTGTTTTCCCCTGTCGTCTGTCATTGTAGCCTGGCTCCAGCTTCCTACTTGGCAGAAGAGCTCATTCTTCCCTCTCCACCTAGCGCTTGAGGCCCACACGAAGGCACTCTGCTCAGTGCCCAGCCATCACTCCATCATCAGGGCTTCTGAGTAGCCATTATGTGCAGATGAGGTCATTTGGAGCCAGAAGGAGGGAGAGGGTGGGAGGGAGGAGGAGACCAGAATGGGAGGAGACAGACATGAGGATGAAATAGGAGAAAGTCCAAGGGCAAGTGCAAGTCTACTTGAAGGTGTGGCCCTGGACCATGGGGAGGTCAAGAGGAGGGAAGGGGCAGGTAGGTCCAAAAGGAGCATCAGAAGGGACGTAAAAAAAACTCTAGTGGGGAGAGCAGACAGAGTGCTTAATAAGGAACAAATAGAAGCTTGAGAGGTGATGGTAATTGCCCTGGGGATCAAACTCAGATTTCCAAGAGGCAGAGTAGTCCAGTGGCTACACACCGAAGCTTGACCTGCTTTGAATCCCAAATTTGACCCTTACCGGTTTGAGGGTGTCCCTCGACTTTTCTAATCCTAGAGTTTTATACCCGATAAGGGAGTGTGAAAAGTGACCCTTGGAACCTACCTTGGAAGGTTGTTTTGAGGGTTTTTAAGATAATACTTACAGTAGGTATTAAAAATCGTTGCTATTATTATGATAATGCTATTGTCTTATTATTATATGCTATTATACTAATATAATTATGCCATATTATTATATATTATTACTTAATAATAAGAAAAATCATCTAATCAAGCTGCTTCTGGGCATGGCAAATGGGGAAAATCTCCTGGCAGGCATGACAGCTTTAGGAGGAAGGGAAGGAAGTGGCTTAAAGGAAAAACACAATTAGTATTAACATTTAAAAAATAATTAGCGTCCTTAGGGAAACCCTCTTTTCTCCTGTGCTTGCTATTCTTTTGTGACCACACATTGACATTGTCAGGATGTTTGTACTTTGGGGTTCATTGGTCAAGGTCACCCTTGATGTTCTTTTCAGAGAGATTTCATCTGACAGAAATGCTACGTAAGCCCTAAAAGCTGACACACACTTTGACTACCTATTTAAATACTTCTGTTGATCAAAAGAACACCATGAACTAAGAAGAAGTTAAAGTAATTAAGAAGTTAAATGACAAACTAGGAAAACATACCTGCACTCTATGGGCAAACCGTAACTGTCTTTAATATATAAAGAGCTTATACGAAATCAATATAAAAAGATTAACATCCTCATAGGAGAAAAGGACAAGTGAGGAATATAAATGGCTGATTTTAAAAATTATAGAAAATGTTGAAAGTCATTAGTAATCAATAAATGTAAATTTTTTAATTTCGTTTTTTAGTCATGGAAAAATTTAAATATATACATGGCATTAGAATAGTATAATGATCCCATGTGTCCATCTTGAACTTCAACAATTATCAGCTCACAACCAGCCTTGCTTTGTTCCTGTCTCTACCCACCATCCAGACTATTTTGAAGCAAATATTACTCATTCATTTCATCCATATACACAAAGAAATGGATTTTAAAACAAGGATGTTGGTAAAGTGGCAAATATTAAAAATAACACGAAATGCCAGAGTGGATACAGTGAAATAGACACTCTACTGTGCTTCTGTTGGGAGTTACCAATTGGTGTAACTTTCTGGAGGGCAGTTTGGCACAGGATATCACAAAAACTTAAGAATGTGTATTCCCTTTTGCCTAATGATTCTACTTTTGGGAATTTACCTTAAGGGAATAATAGCTATGTGCACATAGGCTTATCTTTAAGAATGTTAATTAAAAAGGACTTGAATTCCAACATCAGAGAAGTGGTTGCATAAATTATAGACCATCCAGATAAGGAAATACCAGACAGTCATTACAAATTATGTTGAAGGTGAATACTAAGTTAGAAAGCGTTTATAGGGACGCCTGGCTGGCTCAGTCAGTGGAGCATGCAATTTTTGATCTCAGAGTTGTGAGTTCGAGCCCCATGTTGGGTGTAGAGATTACTTAAAAGTTAAAAAAATAATAATAATAAAATTAAAAATCTTAAATAAATCTAAAAAGTAAGAAAACATACTATATCAAGTAAAAGGGAAAAATTGTAGAACGACATGTAGCATATGATCCCAGTTTTGTTTAAAAGCTACAGTTATTTATAAGACAAAGGTTAATGGGAAATATATAAAAAATAGTTAATGGGTATATCAGGGGGATTTTTATTTTATTCTTTCTTTATGTATACTTTGTTCCAAATGTTTTACAATGAACATACATTACTTTTGTAATCAGAAAAAAATAACCCTAATTTAAAATAAAGGATATAGGTGTTGGTGAGAACACTGTGTAGTACGGTTTGACCTGAGGCTATACTCCCCCTGGGTATCGCCCTACTGACCAAAATAAAACGTTGGGGCAAATTTTCTTGGTGTCGCTAAGAGTGTTCTAGGCAGGGAGAAGTTGGGCAGCTAAAAAGCCACTGTCCTTGTCTAGGTATGAGGGCAAGGGCCTCGTCCATGGGCAGATGGGAAGTCAGTCCTCTTTCTCAGCTTCCTGTTCTTCCTGAATCTTTTCTGGGGAGAAGACTCCAGAAGATCAGGCCAGGGTTGTATGCTAGCCCGAGTCCATTGTTCTGTTGGCCTCTAGCATAGGTTAGGATTAAAGCAAACTTGAGCTTAAGAAGGAAAAAGGCTAGCTAGCAAGCTGTCTCCTTTTTAAGAGTATTCCCAGCCCTGTTGAAAAGTTGGGAGATACCTTTTTGTGCTTCAAGGTGACTACAGGCAACAAGAGTGTTTTTCTGGCTTGACTTTGTACCAAGTAGCCCTTCCTGTACCAGGCGCTTGGCCTCCATGCGCTCTTCTGGTTCGGTTCCAAGGCCTCTTTGATCCCTTTCTTCCTTTATTTCCCATGGCTGGAGTGGCATCCCAGGTTGGAACAGTTCCTTCCTTCCACATAAGCAGAACAAATCTTTGGATTCTCCCTGGGGCGGATATGACCCCAGAAATGCCTCCGCTGCAAGGTTGCCTTGCTGGGTGAGCCAGCACAGAGCAGCCCGAATATGTGAGCTCAGGAACAGAGGCATGTCCTCTGAACCGCAGCATACCTGGGAAGCAGGTGTGCAAAGAGTAAGATTAGGCACCTTTAGTAGTCACCTAGGTGTTCCCGGGCACACGTGAGCATTCACATTGCCTCTGTTTCCTGCTGGGGGGAATTTCAATATGCTCTCTATCCCTCTTTGATCCTATCTGAGAAGCCTGAGTGGACAGAGGGTCCACTCTATGTCAGGGCTGGAAGAAGAGCTCTTTGTGTGCTTGGAATTCTTAGGGGAGCCTAAATGGCCACCCTGGCCCTATGCCATAGAATGGCTTATTGGCCATACACTATAGATATATTCATTTTCCTTTTTAATCCTGGGACCCCAAATCATCTTATGTATCTTACTCATGTATTTTTTAACAGTGATGTTGAGACAAATTTACATACCATGCAATTCACCTAAAGTATACAATTGAGTGTTTTTAGTACATTCAGAGTTGTGCAGCCATCACTGTAATCAATTATATCACCCCAAATAGAAACCCTGTACCCATTGGCATTTCCTCCCTATACACTCCCAGCTTCCTCTACCCCAGCCCTGGGCAACCACTAATCTATTTTTTGTCTCTATGGATCTGCCCATTCTAGACATTTCGTATAAATGGAGTTATACGATATGTGGTCTTTTGTAACTTGTTTTTTTCATCTATCATAATATTCTCAGGGTTCATCCATGTTGTAGTAGGTATCAGTACTTGATTTCTTCTTGTGGCTCAATAACGTTCCATTGCATAAATAGACCACATTTTGTTTACCCATTCATCTACTGATGGACATTGGCCTTGTTTGCCCTTCTTTGTTATTGTGAAGAATGCTGCCACAATTTTTTTTTTTTTAACATTTATTTGTTTTTGAAAGACAGAGTGAGACAGAGCACGAGTGGGGGAGGGGGAGAGGGGAGGGGGACACAGAATCCAAAGCAGGCTCCAGGCTCTGAGCTGTGTCAGCACAGAGCCCGACACGGGGCTCGGACTCACGGACTGCAAGATCATGACCTGAGCCGAAGTCGGACACTTAACTGACTGAGCCACTCAGGTGCCTCCCAATTTTTTTTTTTTTTTGAATGCTGCCACAATTTTGTGAGTCCATTTGTTTTCATTTCTTTTGGTATATACCTAGGAGTGAAGTTTCTAAGTCATATGGTAACTCTGTGTTGAACTGTTTGAGGAACTGCCAGACTTATCCAAAGTGGCTGTGTACCATCTGATATTTCCACTAGCAGTGGATCAGGGTTCTGATTTCCTATATATATCATCAACATTTGTTATTATTTGATTTTTTATTATAGCCACCCTAGGGGGCATGAAGCGATATCTCATTGTGGTTTCAACTTGCATTTCCCTAAGATTAATAATACTGAGTGGGGGGCGCCTGGGTGGCGCAGTCGGTTGAGCGTCCGACTTCAGCCAGGTCACGATCTCACGGTCCGTGAGTTCGAGCCCCGCGTCAGGCTCTGGGCTGATGGCTCGGAGCCTGGAGCCTGTTTCCGATTCTGTGTCTCCCTCTCTCTCTCTGCCCCTCCCCCGTTCATGCTCTGTCTCTGTCTGTCCCATAAGTAAATAAAAACGTTGAAAAAAAAATTAAAAAAAAAATAATAATACTGAGTGGATTTTCATATGCTTATTGGCCATTTGTAGATCTTCTTTGGAGAAATGTCTGTTCAGATCTTTTGCCCATTTAAAAAATAGGTTATTTTTTTATTATTGAATTTTAGGAGTCTTTTATATATACATAGTGTATAGACACATGTCCCTTATCAGATGTATGATTTGCAGACGTTTTCTCTCTTTTGTGCATTGTCTTTTCCCTTTCTTCGTGGTGCCTTTTTTTAAAAATTTGTTTTAATGTTTATTTATTTTTGAGAGAGAGACACAGAGTGCAAGCAGGGGACGGGCAGAGAGAGAGGGAGACACAGCATCCGAAGCAGGCTCCAGGCTCTGAGCTGTCGGCACAGAGCCCAACGCAGGGCCCGAACTCACAAACCGTGAGATCATGACCTGAGCCGAAGTCGCGTGCTCAACCAGCTGAGCCACCCAGGAGCCCCTTGCTGGTGCCCTTTGAAGCACAAAAGCTTTTAATTTTGGTGATGTCCCTTCCCATTTTTAATTGTGGGCAAAACAGGCAGAAATGATGAGGGGCAGGAAAGGCCAGTTCACACTGCCTGCACTCAGCAACAATGGATTGGCTCCCAGGCAGCAGTGTTCCGTGTTTAAGAAAACCCCAATGTGATTCCGGACAAATGGGAGAGGGGGTCATAGATTAGGTCCATATGAACAGCCTGAATTCAGTGAAGCAGGTTGGATAGCTACACAGAGAGTGATCTTGATGCTCTGGACACTGTGGATGTGGGACGGGAGAGCTTCACAGCATGGCAGTTCCGTCTCTTTGGAGGCAAGGGAGAGGAGATACAAACTGGCTGTTTGGGAGGATGTACTTTGCCCTAGGTCTGTTTGCCTCCGTGACTGTGTTGTCACATTTACTGTGCCTGGATTTGTGTAGAATCGCGGGCTGGGTGGGTCTGAGCTTTGAAGTTGTGGCGGTAGGCCCAGAATGAGCTGATAGGAGGTGTGTGAGCGACCTCACTGGGACAAGAGAATGAGTCTTTCTTGCCATCGGTCTCCTCCGATGCCCATCACTGGGGTAAAATGTGAGACGGAGAGGGAGGGCTCTCCTTGCACTTAGAAACCAGAAGCAGGAATCCCAGACTAGGCTGGCTCCCCTTTCAGCCCTGAGGAACTGTAGAATTCAGATTGGCACCTTCCAGAAGCCTACTGTCTTAGAACCAAAAGCAGCTTTTGCTGACATCTGGTCCTTCTGGGACACTGATATTTTTATGTATACAGTGACACTCTCATCCCCAAATAGATTCTTATTTTTAACAGGCTTGCTCCCTTTGAGGGATGCCTGAGGCTCCCGACTTTGCTCGCCGGCATCTCAATGAAACCCTGCAAAGACGCAGAGGCTCCTGGCATGAGCAAAGAGGAGGGACACTCACCAGCCAGGAAGTCCAACAGCTCAGAGTCTGACCCGGTCTCTGAGTTCTGCATTAATCTCCCCTCCCTTTATCAAACTAAGTCCCAGATGAAAAGCCGTAATTACCCACTCCCCACACCACCCCCTCAATGACACAGGAAGGAGAGCTGATAAGAAATGGAACCTGAGGATACCTTGATTCCTTCCCCCACGCCTCCCCCACCAGTCCGCTGCCCATTCCCTCAGCAGGTCTCCCTTGCTTCTTGTCTTTCAGCTACCCAACATGTTTGGTGACCTTCGGTCCACGTTTATTGCCTTGATGATTGGATCCTATGCCTCCTCAGCAGTCACCTTCCCAGGAATCAAGGTGAGGGTGTGACCAGCCTCACCCTCTTGTCCTAATGTCTGAGCAGAGCCCTCTCCCAAGGCTCTTTCAGCCTCCTCTGAAGAGGGAAGTAATTGTGGGTTCTGGGGTTCACCCCTCCCCACCACCCACACCTGGGAGGATGCACCTGGCCACCACAAGAGTAAGAAAAGAAAACCACTGAGCCACGGGAGACGGAAAATTCAAGCGTATCACACAGGGTGTTACCGCAGGCCGCCTTTGCATTTCTGGGCTGGGGTAGAGAAGAGGGATGGGTGAGTTTGTCCCAGGTCACCCCACCCCCAGGTCTGTTGTTGTTGGGCTGTTACTCCTCATTAGCCAGAGCGCTGCTCTTGGCTAAGTTGGTTCAGCTGTTTCCCTCCCAGGCAGGATTCTGAACCCGTGGAAGTCACGCAGCGTCAGGAGGAAGCAAACACCTCACAGTCTGTCAGCCCCGGCACCCGCTCCAAATACTGTTGCCCCTGCCAAGTCTTCGAAAGGGGCTCGTCCCACCTGTGGTCTCAGCACCAAATCAAAACCCCTTTCCTGCGATACATGGCGGGGAGGCCATGGATTAGGAGGAGGAGTCATAGACTCGGGCTGGCCTCTGGGGAATCAAGGTACCTGGAGGGTGAGGAGCCAGCCATGCTGTGGCCTCCTAGGCGTTCTCACCCTTCCGGAGTGTGGAGAAGTCTACAAGTTCCTCCTCCACCTCTTCTTGCTGTCTAACCACTGGTCCCCTCCCTGGGGAGCTGGGCAGCTGTCTGCCAGGATGCTGGCGACTCTTGTGCTGGAAATAAATGGTAACAGTGACAACAACGACTAATATGCTTGCTCAGCAGGCTTCCCACCTGCCAGGCCCTGTACTGAGCACTCTGGGGATCACACCTGCAGCTCCTTGAGGCTACAGGACAGTGTTATGCCCATTTCAGAGAGGAGCAAAGTGAGACATCCATCTGCTTGTTGGGTGTCTGGGGCACCTGCCACGTGCACCCTTCAAGGCACATCCGTGAACAAGGCTAGCAGGTTCCCGTTCTCAAGGAGCTGGACTAGTAACGGACTAGGAAAGTAATCAAGAAGTCAGTAATCTCAGCCAGGGTCGTTCACTGTGAACTTGTGAGGTGACAGTGACGGAAGCAGTCAGAGAAGGCCTCTCCAGGGAGGTGACATGTGGTCCAAGTTGGAGGCACAGGGGGTTAACGACGTGCCAGGGCAAGCTGGGATTGCTGGGATGCGGGGCCTCTGACGACCAGACACCCAGACTGGCGGAGCCGTGCCTCCTTACGCAGCTCAGCGCAGGAAGAGCAGGGCTGACAGATGCCCCCTGCCTGCCGCCTGCCGTGGCTTCCCTCTGCTAACTCTGCCCCCTGGCCCTGCGCCTACCCCATTGTGCCTGTCAGGTCATCTATGACTTTGGTGCCTCCTTCATCATCATCCTCGTGGTCTGGGCCGGCTGCTCCGGATTGGTTTTCCTCAACTGCTTCTTGAACTGGCCCCTGGAGCCTTTCCCAGGGCCGGAGGACATGGACTACTCGTAAGTGGATGTGCCGTCTGCCCCACCCCCGCCCTGGCCAGGGTCCCGGGCAGCACCGATGGACACTCTCCTGTGGCCTCCAGGGTGAAGATCAAGTTCAGCTGGCTGGGCTTTGACCACAAGATCACAGGGAAGCAGTTCTACAAGCAGGTGACCACGGTGGGGCGCCGCCTCAGCGTGGGCAGCTCCATGAGGAGCAGCAAGGAGCAAGCGGCACTGCAGGAGGGCCATAAGCTGTGCCTGTCCACCATTGACCTGGAGGTGAAGTGCCAGCCAGACACCGCAGGTACCTGCTTCATGACCTCACCTTCAGGGCCTGCCTAGGACGTCGGCGAGGCCGTCTGCACCCAAACCCGCACCTCGGCGGCGGGGAGGAGGCGGCCAACCCATCCTGGAAATCCCTTCACCCGGGGCCAGCAGCAACTGAGGGCTTCGTGGGTGCCATCTCACTTAATTCCCACTTGATCCCCAGAGGGCAGGCGGCACCCTGCACCCGGGCTGACAGATGAGCACACTGAGGCCCAGAATGGGGAAGGGATTCTTCCAACTCACTTCACACACCTGGGTGACCCAAGTCCAGCACCCACACATTTAACCTCCCCCAGGCCCATCCCTGCATCCAGCATAGGGTGATCTGGTCAGCAAATCAGGCTTCCCCTGGACGGTGGGTAGGCTGTGGGCCGGGGGGGTGGGGGGTGGCGGGTAGGGGCATCGGTTCTCCTGAGCACCCCTGGTCTTCTCCCCGCAGCGGCCCCCTCCTTCATGCACAGCGTGTTCAGCCCCATCCTGCTGCTCAGCCTGGTCACCATGTGCATCACACAGCTACGGCTCATCTTCTACATGGGCGCCATGAACAATATCCTCAAGTTCCTGGTCAGCGGTGATCAGGATGTAGGTAGGTGGCCCCCCCCCTCCCCCGACCTCGATGCACTTCCCCACAAGAGGGCACCCCGCGATCCGTGCTCATTCCTACCCGCCTGAGGTTAAGCCCACCGCCTGGAAGATACTAGTCCGGAAAATGGCAGGCTCCGAAGGATTCACTGCTGATGAGAGCCATTTCACCCCAGCCAGCCCCCACTGTTCTCTCCCGTTGCCATTAGAATTTCCCGGTTTAGAGGCGGGGGAGGGGAACTAAAATAATTACATGTGTTCAGGGTGTGGGGCGTATGTTTTTCATTGCCTCGGGGCCATTGGCAAGCCTGTTTGTGAATGAAAACACTGTGGGGGACGGAGTACACCACCTGAGAACTTGTTGAAAGACAGGCAGTCAGCCCCGTTGCCAAGGGTCTCCCTGCCCTGGGAAACCGCAGGCGCGGCCGTGGAGAGGCTCTGTGCGAAGGGGCAGGGGTGGCCCACACCGCTGGGTACTCAGGGTCTGCGCCCAGAACTGGGAGGCAAGGCTGGGCGGCGGCTTCCTTGTGCGTGTGATCCAGTCGAGGCTTGTCAAGTTCGGTAAACAGAGCTGATAACGCACACACCACTTTTCTAAAACAGCACAGAAGGTCTTCAGCTGATTAGAGGTTTTGATTCTACAAAGAAAATCAGTACTTCCTCAGGGCCTGAGCTGAGTCAGCTTTAGTCATCCCTAAGCTGGACAAACACAGTCGGTAAATCCTTTTTATTGGCATTCTCACTGGTGTGCAACTGTTTGTTGGTTTAGTTGGTTTTCCCCAGGGGTAGTTACACTAGGGATTACAAGGAATCAAATACAGGTTTTTTGGTGTGTTTTATTTTTATTTTTTTAAATTTTTTGAGAGCTCGTCCGCACAAGTGGGGGGAGGGCAGAGGGAGAGGGAGAGAGGGAATCATAAGGAGGCTGCACGCCCATCTCCCGATGAGGGGCTCCATCCCACGACCGTGGGATTATGAGCTGAGCCACAAACAGGAGTCGGATGCTCAACTGACTGAGCCACACAGGTGCCCCTGAAATACAGTTTTTAAAGGGGATGAGTCAGTGAGCAGCCTGCCTGGAATTCTCTCTCTCCTTCCTGTCTCTCTCTTCCCCTACCCCATGTACATGTGCACTCTTGCGCTCTCCCTCTCTCTCTCTTAAAATAAATTGTATAAACTTAAAAAAAGAGAGGGGCACCTGGGTGGCTCAGTCGGTTGAGCGTCCGACTTCGGCTCAGGTCATGATCTCACAGTTCATGAGTTCGAGCCCCGTGTCGGGCTCTGTGCTGACAGCTCAGAGCCTGGAACCTGCTTCGGATTCTGTGTCTCCCTCTCTGCCCCTTCCCTGTTCACACTCTGCCTCTGTCTCTCTCTCACTCTCTCTCTCAAAAATAAATAAAAAAACAGCTTTAACAAAAGGGAAAGATGACAAAGGGACCTGGACAACACTGGTTCTACTGTGAAAATGGATGTCCTGTGGTGAAGTTACCATGTGCCCTTGCAAAATTTCATAATGGACGCTGACACAGTAAAGGCCCTAAGAGAGCCCTATAGGAAAACATAACCTATTTAACTTTGTTTTGTCCAATGATTTTTCCCCAAACTTCCACCACAGGAACATTGTTATGGTATAACGCTCATTAAAATCTGTGGACCACACTTTGGGGAAAGCTGATCTATCGTGTCTAAACACCCTCTGTTATAAACTCAGGGCCCGAGAAGTGAAGTGAGGGCCCACTGGCTCTTAGAAGGCAAATCTCCCTGCTGCTGAGTCGTGGACTTTCACTCCAGTTCTCTAAGAAATCTTTTGCTGCTCAAGAGGATTTTTTTTTTTTCCCAACTGTTTCCCACATTCAAAAAGTCAGCTTTAAGAAGTAGAGGAAGTTGGGCCAGGAAATCCAATCTGCAGCTGACAGGGCACCGGTTTTCCCCACTCTGCTCCTGTGAGCTGTTGTTCCCGACCCCCACAGCCCCGGCTGTCCCCAGAGGGGCTGCTTCAGCTCAGGGAGCTGGTGGAATAGAAGGGACCGGCTCTGGCTGTCGGAGGGAGACCCATGGTGTCAGTGTTTGGCTGGGGGTCAGGACGGATTCTTTGACCTCTCCTTCCCTTGGAGAGCAGTAGGAGGTGTGACAGAGTATGACAGGGCAGGGTACATGAGGGGCCCTGGTTGGCCGGGTCTTCGGCACCCACGCCACTTCCCCCTCCTGGTCCTCGGCAAGCACCGCAGGCCTGATTCACCAGCCTGCCTGTGACGAGGCCCCGGCTGCACGTGACTGAGGCCACAGCAGACCGGAAACCATCAACAGATGCCCGTGCTGGGCCTCACCCGCCTGCACTCCCAGAAGCCTGACTCAAGCTGGGCGTCCCCTGGATGCTCTAAGAGTCTGGTCTTGGTGGGAAATGGCATGTGTGTGCTGGGCCCAGAGATGGCCTGCTACCACGCCCCATCTCCGTATAATAACCATTGAGATCTCTGCTGCTAACCTCTCTCCTTTCTGCTTTTTTACTTTTGCTTTCCTGATGCAGTGATGGCTACCGGTAAGCCAGGGGGATTGTCGAAGAACACTGCAACATCCCCTCCAGCCAGTCTCTGACCAAGAAACATCCCTCTTGGCCAGAACTGTGGGTGGGGGAGGGGCAGTCAACCCTCAGCTTCTATTTGCCTGAAAAAAAAAAATCTCATCATAATTTTAAGGCTCTTTGAAGACTGGAGCCCTTACGTCAGAGCCCCTGTGAGTGGTGCCTTCCTGGTATATTTCTAGAGGCAGAAAACTAATGACTAGTCATACACAAAGCCTCAGTCCCAGGCATTGGTAATTTTGTGGTTCCCGAGTCATAGACGCTTCCTGGAGCTTCTGGGGGATGTCGTTGTGACATACTGGATTTCATTAGCTGTTTCTTGGAAATAAACAGACGATTTGGAGAAGAGAACAGGGTGCCTGCCCCTTGCTCCACCTTTGATTTTGGAGTTCAAAGTCTCTGGGCTCCCCTCAAGGCCCACGGTGAGGGGTGGTGAGGGGTGGTCTGTGGAAGACCCCGGAAGGGCCTATGGGGTCTCAGGCTCTCCCAGCACCTGCCTCACGCTTCTGCTAGGGGCCCCCCACGACGCAGCCCATTTTCCTCCCCAGTTGGCCTCTACACCTCCATCTTCGGTGTGCTCCAGCTGCTTTGCCTGCTGACAGCCCCTGTCATTGGCTACATCATGGACTGGAGGCTGAAGGAGTGTGAAGATGCCTCTGAGGAACCTGAGGAGAAAGACGCCAACCAGTGCGTAGACAGGGCCTGTCCCCTAGCTCCTGGCCCCAGAGTCAGCTGCTAGGCAGGAACCGGGTGGGTGGCCTAGGTTTTGAAGTCAGCGGGAGAGGCAAGAGGGGGTCATGCCCAAAGCTATTCGTAAGGGCTTTCCGACACTCTCTCACTTAGCTCAGCACAGATTTGAGTGTATCACTTCGTTATGGAGATTCTTTGGTACCCGAAAGTTTGGAAGAGCACTGGGCTTGATGGAAGAATGGGAGAAACCGGAGGAAGGTCTGTGTGCAGACGCTGGGTGTCCAAGGACCCACTCAGGAATAGCACAGTGGTAAACCGTGGTAAAGTCCTGCTTGCCTGCGAGGCTTACTCCACTTGGTGGGAGTAGTAGGCTGCTATAACCGCAGAACTGCTAGATCTGTTCATAATTGTCAGCATGAAACAAGGTACAGGAGCCCCGCGTTCGTAAAGGTTGGGCTCCAAGATCAGAGGGTGAGTTAAATGCTGTCTTCATGACTCCACCTTAATATAATAAGCCACTGTTTATTGCTCTGGGCCCCATGCCAAACACTTGATGCACAGTATCTCAGTCAAGCCTCCCAGCACCTGGATGAGGCGCGTACTAGTGTTGAACCCATTTTTCAAATGCCGGAACTGAAGTTAGGACTTTGAGTAGCTTGCCTGGGGTCACATAGTGAGGAAGTGGTGGGTCTGGGACTCCCCGGGTCTCCAGCACTTGGCATTCATTGTTGCATGTCCTACAGTTGTCCGTGGGTTATCTGTGTGGGCAGTGGGACTGGGATCCCTAATAGTGAATTCACAAGGAAATAGCTACAGAGAATGCTCCGTTATCTAGGTCAGGTCCTAAAGCCATCTGGTTCCATCTACTGCATATTTGTTTCTCCTTCACCCCTTCCTGCCCCCAAAGGGAAATCCACTCCCTCCCTTGTTTGACTTATTATCTGGCTTATCATCAGCTCCCTGCGGGATCTGGGTGAAGTTGGAGTCCGCGGTGAAGCGGGGCTTCGCCACATCCTGACTTAGGTGTGCTCTGCTGCTTGCCTCCCCGTCAGTCTTCACTGAGGCAGCGCAGTGTGTTAATGACCTTGCATCCAACCTCTCCACTGCGGTTCACACCCAGCACTCAGTCCAGAGGGCACAATGGGAGCGTCCCTAGGGGTGGTCTCGCCCTGACAGTCCCTCAGATGTGCTCGGGTGGTCTCCGAGTCTCGCATCGTCTGCAAGCTGTGACTTCCTGGGAGAGCCCATCCTCCTTCAGGGAGCTCCCAGCTCCGGTGTGTGCTCTGTCTCCACAGGGGCGAGAAGAAGAAGAAGCGAGACCGGCAGATCCAGAAAGTCACCAACGCCATGCGGGCCTTCGCCTTCACAAATGTGCTGCTTGTGGGCTTTGGGGTGACCTGTCTCATTCCCAACCTGCCTCTGCAGGTGGGTACGGGGAGAAGGAGAGGTCGGGTGGGATGTGGGACAGTGAGACTAGAAGGGACGTGATGTGTCATGGAAGCCATCCACAAAGACCATGGTAACTTTTCATTCATTTATTGCAACCAACAACCAACCAGCCCGCTGTTATTTACCAAGGGCTTCTTACTTGCCAGGTTCTGTGCTTAATGCAGGGGGTGAGCTCTAAATGAAACTGGGATTGCCTTTCACAGAAAACTCTTCTCTATGAAGGCATATCCTTCTTCATGGCCTTTTGAGCATCTTGCATGCCGTGAATACCACCACCATACCGTCCCCCAGAACTATGTGGGGTAGTTGTATGGCTCCTTGTTTTGCTTTTGCTCACACAGTTGAAACCTGAGGTCCAAAGAGGTCTGGCTAATCTGTGGCATTGATGGGACCATCTACTCTGGTACAAGAATGCCTACGGGGTATCTGTGTTGTAGAGAGTTGGGAAAGACTGTGATGATCACTGGGCATCAGGGTTCAAAAGTTTAATTCCTTTTCACAAGATTTCTGTTGCTTTTGAAAGCTGACTTTTGGCAGACATTGGAAGAAAGTAGATTTTGTCACCTGCCCAGCTCTACCCTTACGTCCATGAAAGTGTTCTAGTGCCAGTCTCCAAGTTTGTTTATTTTTGTTATGACGATTTTTAAATCCTCAAGTTTATTAACTTTGAAGGGACCTGAATAATGGCATTGCTTCTACATGGGTTAGCTCAAGTCCAGATAGTATCTTGGGCCAGGTCCAGAAGGAAAGCCAGAGTCTCTCTCTCTCTCTCTCTCTCTCTCTTTTTTTTTTTTGCAAGTGGCCATGTGTTGAAGTACATTGAACACCCAGCTGTGCACCACCCATGGGTACTATCATGTGCATGTGCCGACATTCTGTGTGAGACCAGAGTAAACCACTGGAGGCTTGTTCCAGTTCCCAGTGAGAGTGTCTTTGTATTCCTGGTGCCCTCCCAGCTTCCTGGTGGCTGTCCCCTCTTACAAGGCTGGTCGATAGATCCTTGCCTTGACCACCTTGTCTAATGAAGGGGCAATGCTCACTAGGGACAGTCTTCTGCTTTTTGTTTTATTTAGTTCTTGTTGAAAGAAAAGTTATGAAAAGGCAACAAGACACTTGAAGTGGAAAGGGGGAACCTGCACAAGGATGTGTGAGCAAGCATAGTTGGGCACAGCCCTCTTGCAACACTGCAGAGAGCAGCCCCTGCCCCCTCTGCCGCCCACATTCCTGGGAACAGGTCCTGGCTGCTAAGCAGGATGGCAGGGCCGTGTGCAAAGGGCGAATAAAGGGTCCCAGTGGCTGTGGCAAAATGGACACAGCTCTCTTGCTCCTGAGGAATTATCTACAAATGCTTCTTGGAGCTTGCCAAGCCGGCCAGCTGTGGCCTTTTTAAGAAGCTGAACTTTCGGGTAGGGAGAAGGAAAGCTATCAGCCATTAGGGCCTGAGTGACCAGGCACAGAGACCTCTGGGCACCATCCTCAGGTCAGCAAAGGCAGGAGATCAAATCATGATTAATGACCTCCTATTTAGTGCTGTGTCAGTACATCTATAACTGCTGACTCTGGGTGGAGGCAGGAGGAGCCCTGACTCGGTGTTTGCCAATTTCCTTGGTGTAAATGCTTTCACCATGGCTGATTTCAACTGATATGACATCCCCAAATGTGCAGTTGAAAAGAGATTCACAATGACACGCCATCGTACGGTACTCCCACCATACTAGACTATAAACGTAGAAACCCCCAGAGCACAGATAATAGCAAAATAATTAAGAAATGGTGAATTCTGAGTATCCGTTACCTCTGTTTTTATATAATTTGTTTAATTCTAAGTCTTTATGAATTTAATTTTTCGTAGTGACTGTCTCATAGCTGGCTCACAAAATCCCTGACAACTCGGGCATTGGCCCTTGGAGAGCTGGTGTGAGCCAACACCAGTTGCCAGTGCTGCCATTGCTCAGGACCCCAAGGACTGTGGGGACCCTCACGTTTCTCTGCTCACACTCTGCTCTCCCTCTCTCAGATCCTCTCCTTTATCCTGCACACGATTGTACGAGGATTCATCCACTCTGCCGTCGGGGGCCTGTATGCCGCCGTGTAAGTGCTGGTTGCCGGGGGTGGCCTGGGGCCGACAGTAAGGGAATGACCTGAGGGAGGTTCGTGGGAGGACCGAGGTCCTGGAGGGGGCCAGCCTGCCATCTGGGCTCATCTTCTTGTGCCAGGGGATGGGTACTGGGGCTTCTGTTGGGTGTGTCAAGGGAAGGTCACACCTGGCGGGAGGTGGGTCAGCGGGCCGACAGTTGGGTGCCCACAAGCCTTGGCATCTAACACGAAGTCAGTTCCCCTGCCAGGGTCAGTGCTCCCATGTAGCTTGTTATGCCTCGGGGATGGCTGCTCAGCTGAGCCCCGGGACTGCCCCTGGTTGTTCACGGGAAGGACAGGGGAGAGCTCTGGCTGCCCAGAACTACAGGGCCTTCCACAGGGGCAATGACATGGATAACTGAGCCCACAATGTGTCAGACTGTTCTCACCCAGAGTCTCAAAGGGCCTGGTTCTGCCACTGGCCTTTTTGGGCCTTGGCTAAAATGAAACCTGCCTCCTTTTCCAAGAGGCCACACATCCAGAAGGAACCACAGTTGTTTTTCCCCCTTGGGCTGGGGCTTGGCTCAAAAATGGAACTCCGTGGGGGCGCCTGGCTGGCTCAGTCAGTAGAGGATGTGACTCTTGGTCTTGAGGTTCTGAGTTTGAGCCCCATATTGGGTGTAGAGATTAATTAAAAATAAAATCTTAAAAAAAAAAAAAAAAAAAAGGAACTCAAACACTGTCTCCTGTTTATCTCTGACCAAAGACTAGCCTGTTCCTCGCTGGGAGCCCCTTCTCACCTCCGGGGCCACAAAACCTGACATTTCGCTGAGATTTTCTCTCCCCTCCCATCAGCATCCCACGGGGGTCATTCCAGGTCTGCCTGTCGTCCCCCACTCCACCCGATGCCAGGAGGAAGTTGCTGCTGCCCTGGCAGAGTCTGAGAGTCCACCAAGAGTGTGATGCCGAGTTTCCGTGATTACACAATGCTCTTCTGGATGAGGGCGTAGCGGAGCCAGGGCCAGCCTCCAACCTGCTCCCTGGGCCTATTTGCCAAGCCGCAGAGTCCTGCTGGCACCACTTTCCTCTGAGCTCGTCCAGACACCCATGGACCTGGGGCACGCCTGGGTGGAGTGGGGTCCTCCCCAGAATCGGGGGTCTCACGCCAGTCTGAAAGAGAAATTCACAGTCACAGGACTGCTTGGCAGAAACTAATCCGAGGCAGGCACACCTGGGGCCAAGTTGAGGCCGAGGAGCATTGGGAAAGCCTGAGAGTGGCACCTGTGGTGACAGGTCCCCTGTCTTCCCGGCAGGTACCCCTCCACCCAGTTTGGCAGCCTCACAGGACTGCAGTCGCTGGTCAGTGCACTCTTCGCTCTCCTGCAGCAGCCCCTGTTTCTGGCCATGATGGGTCCCCTCCAAGGAGACCCTCTATGGGTAAGAAGGGTGTGGGGCAGTGGGGTATGGGCATCTGCCCACTCAGAGCTGGGAGGCATTGCTCAGGAGCTTCCAGGGCCCCAAGGAGAGGCAGTTTGGAACTTCGGTTAGGATGAACTCAGGGTCCCTCTGTGAGCGGTGGCTATGTAGGAGAAGAAGAGTATCCTTTCTGGACCTGATTTTGGGGTAGCCCTCCTGCTGAGGGTTGGCATTTTTCACCAGGTACTGTGAACGTGCCCCACTCCTGGCCCCACCCCTGGATATTCACAACTGGAGGTCAGAGGTGGAGGGCCCAGTCCCCGAGGGCTTCTCAGCTGGGAATCCTGATCCTGGAATGTGGAGCCACGGGCCCTGGGCCCTTCGTCCAGTTTCAGCTTTTCCTTTCCCTTCCTGTGACCTCCCCTCGTCCAAACCTGAGTGTGGGGAAGGCTCTGCAAAGACCACAGCTCCTGCCCGGCCCCCTGCCTCATGTGACGGCAGCTCTCATTTCTGCTTCTCCAGGTGAATGTGGGGCTGCTTGCCCTGAGCATGCTGGGGTTCTGCCTCCCCCTCTACCTCGTCTGCTACCGGCGCCAGCTGGAGAGGCAGCTACAGCAGAAGAGGGAGGATGACAAGCTTTTCCTCAAGCTGAACGGCTCCTCCAACCCAGAGGCTTTCGTGTAGCGCTCGCCGCCTCGGAACTGTGGCCTCCTGCCCTTGCTTCAGTGACTCACCGGTGTCCTTCTCCCCATCCCAGAGGACCTCCGTGCACCCTCAGGATCCTCTCCTTCGCCATTTTGGAGTCCACGCTCCCTCCCAGGGCCCTGGTCCTGCCTTGGAGCTCTGCAGCGCTAGGACGGACGGGAGAGGGCCCGGATGTGCGATGTTCCTACTGCTGGAAGCAAGGGCTGGCCTGGGCTTTGCTCTGCCACTGTCGAGGGGCCCCGGAGCCTTGAGGCACAATGGTGCCTGCAGGAGGAGCAAGGAGGACCTCCAGCAGGCAGGCTCTCTCTCCCTTAAGTGTCTGGATTCTGCCTCTCGCCAAAGCAGAGGGGTCTGCCACCTACTGCCTGCCACCTGCCCCTCAGCTGCATGCCCACTGGCCACACCTGCCCAAGGACAAAGGCTTGCACTGTCTGCGCGCCCTCGCCTGGCCCCTCAACCTCCTCCCTGGCCAGTCTGAGGCTGCCTGAGGAAGGAAGGACCCGCTTCCTGTTGTTGGTGCTAACTCCTTTGTAATTCCAGCCCCCTGTGGCCTGTCCGTGACCTGTCCTCCTGTTATAGGCCTGTGGAGAAGCCCCCCTGGCTTAAAGCCTGGGGAGGGGACGGAGGGCTGGATAGTCATGCACGGCTAGGAGCCAAGGACAAGGCTGCTTAGCAGTCCCTCACCTCCTCCCTCAGGGCAGGGAGCAAGTTTCCACTGCCACCCTTCATCCAGTCTGTGACCCGAAGGGAATTAAAACAGCACCAACAGGGCACCCCCTACACACACAGCTGTTTTTATGGGGGTGGAAGCCAGGCTGCTGCTGACAGATGAGGAGGTCCAGGCCTGGCCGGGGAGATGGACGGTGAGGGGCCTAAGTGTGTGTGTGTGTGTGTGTGTGTGTGTGTGTACATGTGTAAGTGGGATGTGTGACCCTGTGATACGTGTGAGGGATGTGTGTGGTGGGGTGATGGTAAGGTGTGGGCTCTGGGTGTCTGCCCTCATCTTCCTGGGGCCACCCAGGAGCCAGCCAGGCCTGCCACAGGCCCAGGGTCCTGGAGGCAGCCTCACTCTGGGCCTGGAGCTGGTCTGAGGCCGTGGGGCCACAGCGCCCCCTGCCGGCAGACTCCTCCAGGGCCCTGGAGCTGTTTACGGGAAGAGGCCGCCCTTCCTCTGCCAGGCGGGCCTGGCTTTCCAGCCCCCCACCTGACTGCCTCCAGAAATGTGTCTGAGACTTCCTGGGAGTGCTCAGCAGGGTGGGTTGATTTTTAGGTTTCTACTTTTGGGTTTTTTCTTTTAAGTTTTATCAGACTCCTTTTTATAAAGCAATAAATCCATTTTCCTCCTGGTAAGGGACGCCCCTGCTAAGCATTTCAGTTAATGGCTACACGTGCCTGTTTTGAGCTTGAGGAGAAAAGGCAAGACAAGATTTCTTGCCACTGAGCAGCTCCAGTCCTACCCAGCCAGCCACTCCCCATCTCTCTGGGTGATTGCCATCTTAGAAGCTACAGTGGGGCCAGGAAGAGACCTTACTCCCCACCCCACCCCCAAACAAACTGCACTTGTACAGACATCTTAGAAGTGTGGGCCAGACTGCCTCTGCTGTTTATCCGAGCCAAACAGCGAGTCCTGATCCCTTCCATCCCCGACTCAGATTTCTTATTCCTGGATCCTCTGCCCTGAGGGTTCCTCCTGAGCTCAGGACACAAGGTGACCCAGGAGAACCTCAGGCTCAAAGAGACAGAAGCAGAAAGTGGTGAGGGAAACTGGTGGGGAACAGTAAAGGACAGACCCAGGCCCAAATTCGAGTCCTGCATTAACGGTCGAGCACCTTGAACACACCTAATTTTCCTAGATTTCAGTCCACTCAAACATTAAAAAACAAGATATTTGTTTGAAACAATTATTTTTACTGTTCTTAAAGTTTATTTTTGGAAGAGAGCAAGCGAGCAAGCCGGGAGGGGCAGAGGGAGAGAGGATCCCAAGCAGGCTGTGTGTTGTGGGCGCAGAGCCCAACTCAGCGCTGCATCCTACAAACCATAAGATCGTGACCTGAGACAAAACCCAGAGTCGGACGCTTAACTGACTGAGCCACCCAGGCGCCCCTAAAACAAATAGTTTTAAAAAGGAGAGAGAACCAGATCAACATTTTCCAAACCGTTCTTCAGAACACTAGTTCTGTGAGATGTTAATTATTCAAAAAAAAAAAAAACTTTCCTGGTCAGGGGCACATGGCTGGCTCAGTCAGTAGAGCACGTGACTCTTGATGTTGGGGTTGTGAGTTCAAGCCCCATGTTGGGCACAGAGCTTTCTTTTAAAAATAAATAAATGGTCAAATTTGGGAAATGCAGAGTTAAAGTCAGGCAGGTGTTGTACTTTTGTCATGTTCATGGACCTGTGGCTTCCAAGGCCAGGTGGGGTATGGTGTTAGCAGTCAGAGCCGTCCTCCACGGATGGTCCAATGACCACCGGCAGCAGGAACTCCTCGGGTGCTTGTTAAAAAGGTCGACGCCAGGTGTCGCCTCTGGCCCGGAGAATTGACAATCTACATTTTGCTAAGCCCCACCTGGTGATTCTGGGGCACCCAAATTTCAAGACCTAGGGACACAGAGGAGTACAATTTGGGGAGATGGCTAATTAGCAAGGGCCCTGCCGTATTGAGGTTGTACAGACAGGGCCCGTGTCATCCCCAGCAGCACCCAGGCCCGGCCAAAGGGAGCTGCTGCCTATCTCTCCCAACCCACCTGCAGGACATGGGCACTTTGTGAGAAGAAGCAGGCATTGAGAAACTAGCGGGCAGGGTGGAAAAGAGTCCAAGGCCAACAGTGCATGGAGCAGTACCAGATGGGTCGGGTAACTGCGCCCCCACCCCCTTGTCGGGGGCCAGTCATTCTGCTCTGACAGTACGGAGTTGATGGGTTACATATTTTCCTGTTATCATCCTTGAATCATAATAACCCAGGAGTTAGATACTATCCCTATTTTATAGCTGGAAAACTCGAGGCCCAGGGGTGGAGTAACATGCTTAAGGTTAGAGCCAGGACTCCTGAAGTCATTAGAGCATCCAAGGCCCTCTAGGCCAGGACATTCCATTTGGAGCATCAGCCCCAGGGCCCACTGGGCCTTGGGAGCAGGGCAGCAACAGCCCAGGGAGAGGAAGCAAAAAGCCAGGCATGGTCTCCATTTCCTGGAGCCAAGAGCTTCCTCAGAGCCTGGATTGAGCTCTACTTAGTAGAGTCATCTTAGCCCTGGAGACTGATGGGTACAAGGGGGACCAAATCTCTGGTCACCCCCACCCTGAGAAGAGTGCCCTGGGGTGGGAAAGGGACCACGAGCTGGTCAAAGGCAGTGGACACCAAGTGGCCACAGCCCTCTGGTCTCGTCCCACCCCCCCAGCCTCCAGGCTCCTCGTGGGAAGGAGCAGGAAGTGATGCCTGGTCCTGCGCTTTTGGTCGGAGAGAGGAAGGGGGCTGGGCCATCCTCAGGAACATTGCCAGGGGTCTCCTCCTGTCTAGTCTTCCTGGACTCCTGTCTGGGAGTCTAGTCATTCCTTTGTGGTTGGCTTCCTGCAAACGCTGCTGGGGAAAGTTCCAACCCTTCTAAATCCCACAGTTAGGGTTGCAGGCCCCTGTGGGTTCCTTTTGGTTTTGCTCCATCTCCTTTCCCTCTTGTATCCAGAATCGGCGTGGTCAAAGGAACTTCTGCTCAAGCGCCCATCGTCATGGCCCCTGGGCTATGCAGTCTGAGGGGGGCATCACTCTGCCCTGGGCCCCAAGGACACTGAAAATGGGGACACACCTGGTATTGGGGGTATATGTGCAGGACTGCCCCAGGCAGCAGCACATTCAGCTCCGTGGAGTTGTTGATGCACTTGCATCAGCCTGTGTGAGTCTGAGCAGACACGTAAGGTGGGGGTGTGGGGACGAGTGGTTGGCACTCTGTGGTCAGGAGCTCCTGTCAGAGAGCTCTGAGAAGTCTTCTCGACAGGATCGGGCTTCAGAGGCTGTTTAAACACCAGCTTCCCTCTTCTCTGAAGGAGAATATGATGGCTCCTCACAGGCTCTTGGGGTGGTGGGGCGCCTTACCTGTTCCAATTGCCAGGGGACCAGCTCAAGGGTGATAGCCCATTTTTCCCAAAACGGTATAGGTCGTGGGGTTGTGAGGATTAGGAGCCCAGGACACCCAAAGTGAAAGAATTGGTTTTGCCCCCAGGGTTGGGGGCAAGGTCAGGGTGAACAGGTAGGCTCTGTGAGGCTCTTTCCACGCATTTCCTAACTCACTCAAGCCCTGGGGTGAGGACACAGTGTCAAGAAGGAGGTGTGGCATCCTCCACGTGGGTAGCCTGCCACAGCGCCAGCCTCTCCCTGCCAGCAGGGGGCCACCACCTGTGCCCCTGGGTCTCTGCAGACAGCACGTTCACCTTTGAAGTCAGTCATTCTCAGCCTCCTGGGTGGATCCGAGACTGAACCCGGGCCCCTGGCAGCTCCCAGCCTCTTGACCCATCCCAGATAAGGCTCCATCTTCCCATGCAGGAGGCAGTGAGAGGAGGAGCAGAGGTTAGAGGCCCCACGGCATATACTGTCTCTGTGGCCTTAGGCAAGTCTTGAGCCTCAGTTTCCTTACCTGTAAAATGGAGGTGATCCCCTCACTGGGAGGTAGGTGGACATGGGCATAAAGCACATGTACAGTGGTATACTGCGGATAGCACAGGGAACAAAGACCGTCCCCACCCTAACCCCATCCATACAACGGGACATCTACCTGAGGCAACTCTGACCGGAACAGACTTGTGGCCAACTAAAGGAAGTGAGGTCCGTTTCCGCTGACCTGTATCCCTCTCAGAACCCCTCTCGAAGCGAAAGCCTTAAGAAGTTGTCCCTTTGTTCATCTTGTTTATTGTTATTTTTCGTTTATTTCTCACATTTTAGTAAGTGACTTGGCCCCAAAGCGTCTCAAGATAATTTCTAAGTGGTGGGTGTTCAGGCGCCCCGACAGTTCATGCTAAGCGGGGTGACTCGGGTCACTGCATGTAGGTGGCACCTCCGTACCACCTCCTGCACAACTGCTTGGCTGTGCCTCAGTGTGTGCGTGTGTGCACGTGTGAGTTGAGATGTGCTCAGGCACATCGGGCACGTCAGGTGTGAACGCGTTTTGAGGAGCGTGTAGGAGCTTGTCTGTGTGCTGGAGAAGAGGGAGAGGGTCTTGCCTCGATGAATCCCTTTCCATGGCTGGGAAGGCCTAGGTCCTGAGTGGTGCCTGAAGGGTTCATCGGTTCCCTGTGTCAACCAGGGTCAATAGTGACACCGCTCCTCAGTAACTGACCCTGACTCCCGGCCCTATTGCTGTTTCTGGCACCTGGCTTACTTCCTGGCACACAGTAAGCACTCAATAAATGTATGCTGAGAATGACTAACAACTACTTCCTCCTCTGCTCCTGTGTCTCTTCCTAAGTCCCCCATCTTTCTGCCCCTTACCTTTTGCTCAGATTCTGTGTCACTTGTCTGACGTGTGCTCCCTGACCCCCACCCCTTCCCTATGGTGCCCTTGCCATGGCCCAGCTTTGCTGGCTTGGCCTTCTGCGTGGCCATTTCAAGAGGTGGGGGAGGGACAGAGTGAGGGGCCTCTTGGGTGGGAAGACCAAGGCTTCTGGTGAATTCTGGTTCTAAAGGGAGCTCATCCTCGTCTCTCTTCTTTCGTACTAAGGTGGTGGTCATGGGCATGAGTGCTCCTTCTAAGATTTCCCACCATGCTGGCTGCCCTCCTGCCAGGGCCCTGGGCAGTGGCAGTGAGAGAGAGAGAGAGAGAGAGAGAGAGAGAGAGAGCGCGCCACTGGGCCTCTCCGGAGAAGCCACAAGGAGAATCCCATCCCAGGGAGGGAAGGGATGGCCTGGCCCCTCACCCTAATTGTGTGGAGGAGGCTTGAGGCCCAGGGGAGGGATGTGCATGGCCTCAGGGGCCAGCTGGGGAAAGGATGAGACGGAATATTACCTGGGTATGTGTGGGAGCTCCTACCTGTCAGGATTGCAAATTCAAAAGCTAAGGCTCTGACACATCCCTTTGCTACCTTTCCTTTTCCCATGTTTGACTGAGAAAGCACAGAGAAATATTTCTCTAACGTAAATAGAGCCACAGCATACGGTCTCTGGTAATGCAGGCGTTGTTAGACTTTGACCTCCATGCCAGGGACACAGGAGGACTTGTGGGGGGGGGGGTACTGTGGGGACGTGGAGGCCACAGCCTCCATCTAAGGGGCAGCCTTGACCCCACTCTATCGTGGCCACGTGGGAATGAGCCTAGTATTGTCTGTCAGATCTTCTGAGTTTTTTGAGGAGAAGCTGAAAATCCTAAATTTTATTATTTTTTAAAAAATTATCTTTCTCGGGGCACCTGGGTGGCTCAGTGAGGTGAGCGTCCGACTCTTGATTTTGGCCACGTCACGATCCCAGGGTCATGGGATCGAGCCCAGCGTCAGGCCCTGCCCTGAGTGTGGAGCCTGCTTGGGATTCTCTCTTCCTCTGCCCCTCTCCCCCCACTTGTGCTCTCTCTCTCAAATAAAAATTAAAAAAAAATTTTTTTTAATTCCCATTTTCAATTGTCGGCTCAAAACAATTTTTAAAAACTCTCATGGCTGCTCAAATAGCTTTCCACTGTATGCAGACCAAACACACCAGAGGTAAGGAGAGAGGAGAATGTGCAGAGCCTCCTTGCCTCTTTCGGGTGCCCCAAACAACTGCTTGTCTATTTCCTTGGCTCCAGCAGGTGACACGTTTGTCTTGCATCAGATTGTGGCCCTATCTGGCCTGGGACCTTTTCATTTTTCCCTTTGTCTCCCCCAAGCCTGGTGTATAATGAATGCTGTGGAGGGAGCAAGTGGGTTAAACACTCTAGTCTGGCTTCTAGAGGGGCCGAGTCTCCATTCAGGGACAGGGAATTGTCAGGCAAAGTGCAGGGCAGAAGCAGCCCGCCCTTACTGGCTGAGTGCCTGCCCGTGGCCTGGACTGGCCGACACCCTCCTCCTCCCAGTGGGTCCAGCCCAGCAGCCAGGGTCACGCCTTTGTCTGTTTTCTTGTCCGGTGTCTGTCTCTCCGCTAGAATGAATGCCTCTTGAAAGCTGCCCCATGCTCTGTCCTGGTCACTGCAATACTTCCAGGGCCCAGAATGGTGCCCGGCAAGGAACAGCTGCTCAATAAATATTTGGAAGATGAAATTTGAAAATGGAGAGAGACAGACAGAAATGAACTGAAAAGGGGCTGACACACACTAAGAAAGGGGAAGAGCATGCCCTCTCCAGCCAGGAAGGGACACAGCAGAAGACGGAAACAGTGAAACACAGTCTCCTCGAGATACCCAGAGGTGGGTTCCAGGTATGGCTGTGGCCCAAGCAGTCACAGGGCCGGCCAGCCAGGAGGACCTGGGCGGGGGTCGGAGCTTTGAGATACACAGACATGAGGACGAAGGCAGGAGGAAGTCCAAGGTGGAGCGAACAGCACACAGGCCGGGGCAGGAGACCGCTGGGAAGAGAAGATGGCAAAAACGCTGGCTGAAGGTCATCACCCAGACAGAGCAGTGTGACAAAGACTGAAACCAGAGGGCTGGGGAGAGGCAGAGAGAGGTCTGAAGAGGACAGGCAGGAGGAGAAGTGAAGAGAGACAGAGAGAGGAAAGACAGAGACAGAAAGATACAGAGAAACAGAGGGCAGAGAGAGACAGAAGAGAGAGGGAGACAAAGGTACAGAGAGATACAGAGACAGAGAGAGATACAAAGAGACAGGAGAGACAGAATTGGTGAGGGAGTATGGGAGGGAGAGAAGACAGAAATTCTGGTGCAGATAGAGATGGAAAGAGGGAGAGAAACAAAGAGACATGATAGGAGGTCACTGTGACACTCAAGATTTTAAGCCTGGAGCCTGGAGAAGTAGTTTTTTAAATTATTTTTCATTTTCTTATTTGAGAGAGAGATGGGGGGGGGGGGGGGATGCAGAGGGAGAGAGAAAGAGAATCCCAAGCAGGCTTCACACTCATCGTGGAGTCTGACGCGGGGCTCGAACTCCTGAACTGTGAGATCGTAACCTGAGCCGAAACCAAGAGTGGGATGCCCAACCCACTGAGCCACCCAGATGCCATCGGAGAGGTAGATTTAAGGGGCGGTGGCGTCCATCCCTCTTTCCTCACAACACCCCTTCCCCAATAATGATGATATGGAAATGTGCCATGCACTGCACAAGATGGCCTCAAGGACACTGCCTCGTCTCCTGATTCCTAGCAGGCAGGCACAATCATTGCCCAGTTTTACAACTGAGGAAGCTGAGGCACAGAGAGGTTAAGTACCTTGCCCAAGTTCATACAGGCGGAAGGACTGGAAAGCATGGGGCACCGGGGGGTCTGCTCCCACAGTGGGGCTGAGGACTCCCAGGGGGCCAAGCTAGAAAGTGCTGTGGCACCCGCATGTGAGGGCTAACTCTTAAACACACCCGAAGCAGAGCTTGCTAGAGTGGAAGATGTAAGAAACATCACAAAGCTAAAATATGGGGGAAATGCAGACCTTGTTCAGACACTGAACTTATCTAAAAGCAACTGCAAAATATTTTTTAGATAATAAGAGAAATCTGAATATGAACTGGGTAGGAGATAATATCAAGGAATGATTAATTTGGGGGTGCCTGGCTGGCTCAGTTGGTAGAGCATGTGACTCTTGATCTCAGGGTCATGAGTTCAAGCCCCACGTTGGGGGTCGATATTACTTAAAAAAAAAAAAAAAAAAAAAAGAGGAGCATCTAGGAGGCTCAGTTGGTTGAGCATCTGACTCTTGACTTTGGCTCAGGTCATGATCCCAGGGTCACGGGATCAAGCCCCGTGTCAGGCTCCAGGCTGAACATGGAGCCTGCTTAAAGATTCTCTCTCTCTTTCTCTCTGGCCCTCTCTCCCACTCATGCTATCTCTTTTTCTCTCTCTCAAAGGAAATAAATAAACATTAAAAAAAAAAGAAATTGTTGGGGCGTCTTGGTGGTTCAGTCAGTTAAGCATCCACCTCGGCTCAGGTCATGATCTCAAGGTTCATAAGTTCCAGCCCCACATAGGGCTCTGTGCCGACAGCTCAGAGCCTGATGCCTGCTTCAGATTCTGTGTCTCCGTCTCTCTCTGCCCCTCCCCTGCTCATGGTCTGTCTGTCTCTCTCTCTCTCAAAAATAAATAAACATTTAAAAAAAAGAAATTATTAATTTTTTAAGTATGACAATGGCATGGGTTTTCGAGAAAATATTCCTATTCCTAGAATGCATACCAAAACATAGAGGGGTGAGGTGGTATGATGTCTGAGATCTGCTTTAAAATGTTTCAGAAAAGGGGCAACTGGGTGGCTTAGTTTGTTAAGCGTCTGACTTCAGCTCAGGTTGTGATCTCACGGTTTGTGAGTTTAGTTCGAGCCCCGCATCAGGCTCTGTGCTGACAGTGCAGAGCCTGCTTCGGATCCTCTGTCCCCTCCTTCCCCTCTGCTCCTCCCCCGCTCACGTGCGTGTGCGATCTCTCTAAAAAATACGTAAACATTTAAAATAAAATGTTCCAGAAAAGAGATAAAGCATGAGCGGCAAAATCTCTCTAACCGTTGGATCTGGGTGACAAGGACCGGGGGTTCCTTAAGGCCCTGGGTGGCTGGTCCCTGTCCCCGGAACAGAGATACAGTTCTCTAGCTTGGCACTCAGTCCCACCTGTGTGCCCACGCAGAACACGCTCGAATGCTAACCAGAGGCCCTCGTAGCATTCTGCCTCTGCACCTTTGCATGTCACAGTTTCCCTCTGGAGATGCCATTTCCTCTTCCAATGTGACTCAAGTGCCTGTTGTCCCAGGATGCTTCCCACGCCTCTGCAGCCGAGAGAGGCCTCTCCTTGGACCTGTTCTTTGTGTCACACATGTTCCCCTTTGTCACAAGCTACCTTGTGTCACGAGTTACAGTTCTCCAAAACTGCAAGTCCTCCTCCCTGTGAGCGACTCAAGAGCAGGGGCTCTTTCTCAGGCATTTCGATTATTGTTTTGCTTCTTACTTTCCCCAGAGCCCAGCACAGCCCTCCAAGCCCCTTTGTCTCAGCTTTTGTTAACTAAGAGTCTGCTTAGCAATAATTCCTCTCATCATGGAGGGCTCAGTGTAAACCTCGCCTCCTCTAAGCGCCTTTCCTGACCACCCCATTAATGTCACCTGCCACTGCCCACAGTCACCATGTTCAGCCTCTCCGGAACATTTATCACTACTTGAAGTTATTTCTGTGTTTGTTTATACTCCACTCCCTCACTCTGAACAAGGGAAGGTCCTGGTTTTTCTAGGTCACCCCCCGTGTCCCAAGTGCTGAGAAAAAGGCCCAGGACAGGGCCAGGAGCTCAATCAGTATTTACTGAGTGAATTCACTAGTTGTCCCAACTAGACTTCAGGCTCCCAGAGGGCATGGTTCGGTTACTTTCTGGAGAGAACTAGCACATGGCGATTGTTAAACAACTATTCCCTGCTATTATGTAGGAGAAAAAGCCCTCTACTGAAGGGTCAGGGGATCAGGGTCCAGTTCAACTTGGACTTTGGGTGGTAATATTTCTTCTCTTGGCCTTCCTTCAAGGGGCTTGGATTTCTGGGGCAATCCACACACCTACTTTAGGATTTGATGAACGAGTGGCCAACATGGGCAATACTCAGAGCTGTCCTGGGGTACGAGTCATGGCTTGACAGCAATATGCCACCTACTCCACCCTCCCTTCCCAAACCCGTACAGTGGCAGCCCACCCACCATCACCTGGCTGTCCCTCAAGTCCAACCGTGGAGTCATTATCTTCTGCTGTGCAAATCTACCTTTCTGGTATTCTTCTGAAGACAGTACTGCCCACCCAGGCTCCCAGGCCAGAAACCTGGGTGGTTTTCTTCCTTTCTCCCTCAGCCAATTAGTCAACAAGCCTTGCTGATATTACCTCTTGAGCTGCTTCCCTCCACTGCCCTTTCCCATCACTGTCATCTTCACCTGGACTTCTGCAGAGGCCTCCTTACTGGTCACCCTGCCTCTGCTCTGGCCCCCGCCATCCCCTTTCCACCCACCGCTCAGAGTGAGCCTCCAAACACCAAACCTGCTTAAAACCCCTAGAAGACCCCAGCCCCCTTAGGATGAACTCCAAACAACTTATTATCACCTGTCAGGAACTGCATTATCTGCCCCCAACCCTCTCCGCACTCTGCCTGGTAAACCCTCCCTTTCCAAGCTCTCTGCAGACCTCAGCTTAGAACTTCCTCTTCCAGGGAGTGCCTGGTTGGCTCATTCCATAGAGCATGTGCCTCTTGATCTCAGGGTCGTGAGTTTGAGCCCCACGTTGGGTGTGGGGATTCCTTTATAAAACAAAATCTTAAAAACAAAGTGAAAAAAATCAAACAAACCCTCTTCTTCCAGGAAAATTTTGAGGACTATACCTCCAGTGTAATCCCATCAAGCTTGTGTTTCACTATTCACGGGCCTTTTCTCATTTCTGCTCGGTTCATTCTCTCAAAAAAAGCACAGGTTTTGGTACACAGCAGGTACTCTGCAAACACTTATTGGATGAATGACATCACACTAAGACTCTTAGGTGAAAATCTCCATCACATGCTCTCTATGGACTTGAACAAGTCATTCATTCACTTTTGAGCAATTCCTTTAGCCTCTGCCTCCTCCTCCTCCTCACCTGTAAATGCGGACAGTAATGGTAACTTTTTCCGGTAGAGTTGTTGTGAGGAGTCAAGCACTTAGAACAGCAGTTGCACGTAAATTTGGCTATTTTTAATATTTTCTTGGCACAACTGTTTCCTTGATCTCAACCCACCCCGCTGAGGGGGGCCAAACGTACAGGTGCAAAACAGTCACACCTAGGTCCCCACGCGACACCTTGATGTCCGCTTCGCCTACTGCCCTGGGCGGGCGGCGGGGAGTTCTTGACCCCCGCTGGGGGCCCACCAGGGAAGAGGACGCAGACGCCACGGCCCACTTAAGGATGGAGGGGGCGGGCCCGAGAAGGCTCCGCCTTCGCGCTGAGGTCAGCGCGCACCGCTGCGTGTGACGCTCTGGTTGCCGCAGAGACGCCCCGCCCCCGCGCGGCGCTGCGGAACCGGAGCTCCGGGCGGCGTCGGCAGCGGCGCGGGAGGCGGCAAGGCCGGGGCGGCAGAAGCCGGCGCGGCGACCGCAGCGAGAGCGGCGGGGACGGAGCAGACCACGACGAAGGCGCGCAGGCAGCAGGGCCGGGCCGGGCCACGGGGAGAGCGGCCGCCGGGAAGCGGGCGGGAGGCCGGGCGGGCAGCGGGCAGCCGCCGAGCTGCGGAGCGACATGGTGCTGCTCAAGGAGTAGTGAGTGTCCGGCGCGCCGTGCGGAAGCGGGGAGGAAGGGAAAGTCGGGGATGACGACCAGGGAGCCTGATGGCTTGGCGGAGTGGATGCAGCGACCGGACGGGAATGGGGAGCAATGGATGGGCTCTTGGGCGGCCCAGCAGGGGCTGAGGGGACCGTGAGGGCCGGAAAGGGCCTGAGGAGGGGCCAACGGGGATAGAGAGATACGGACAGCTCCTGAGGTGGGGCCTGAGGGACAGTGAGGGCCAAATAGGCCTGAGAGAAGAGGCCAAAGGGACAATGAGGGCTGGACAGGGCCAGAGATGGGGTCAAGGGGACAGTGAGAGCCAGCAAGGCATGAGGAGGGGCTTGAGGGGATGGAGATGCGTGGTGGCCCTACAGTGGGGGCAGAGGGACGAAGGGGCCCGCCAGAACTACAGGAGTGGCCGCGGGGACTGGCGGGAGAAGGAGGAGTAGGCTTCAGGGGCTGAGGAACAGTTAAGACAGCTTCAGGAATGGAGCTGAGATGGTGGAGAGGAGCGTGAGGGGGACCTGGAGTATGAGGAGTGGCCGCCTTAGGTAGGCATGGGGAGGATTGTAAGGAAGTGCACACAGGGAAAGGTGCAGGGAGTTAGGGCCAGGCTTGGGTGACAGAGGAAGGGTCTAAGAAGATTGCAGAGGGCACTGGTGGCGTGACATGGTGCCTAAGTGGTAGGTGCAGGGAAAGAAGCTTAGGATGTTTGCTTGGGACTTGGGGGACACTTGGGGAAGGCATCCAGAAAATATTGGGGAGGAGCTGGTTTGTGGGAGTTATAGTGCTGGAGAGGGCTGGGATGTTACCAGGGTAGAGGACAGTTTGGAGAGGGAGTAGGTTTGTGAATGTATGTAATAAATAAACGTATTGCAGTAGGGGTTAGGGGGCAGGGGCAGCCTGTCTCTAGGGCAATCTCAGTCTTGGTGCAAAGAGGGAAATTGCTTTGAGAAATTAAGGAGGTTCCCATAAAGCCATTACCTGAGGAAAGACAGTGAAGGGTGAGGGAGTTCTCGACTAGTGACTGGGGTGGAAAACTAGTGACTTCTGGTAGGTGTTGCAGGCAGAAGGCTTGCTCCTGAAATCCAGGGGATTGGATGACAGGTGGGGATGTGTAGATGGCTAAATCTTTCAAACACTAGATGACCCATCACTGAAGCTCATGGTTCCAAGTAAACATTTCAGGACTTCCTCCCTGCCCCCAAAGAGGAGAGATTGAATGCGTGTGTGCAGAATTTACAGTGAAACTGTGCTTCCCTGGAGAAGAGGGTGGGTGGGCAGCATTGGGTCAGAAGCCCAGGAAATCCAGAAGGGGGAGATGTCCCCATAGAGAGCAACTGGTGGAACTCACTTGGTAGCCAGGCAGGTGTGCGGAGGGCTGTTTCCATTCTGTCATTGAAAGCACTTTGCCCCATCCCATATGGCTTGCTCCTTGGAGGTGTTTAGGACATTTAGGACATAGTGTGGCGCTTTGGATAACAAAGGGAGCAGAGACCCAAGCTGTCGTCCCAGCTGGACACCTCATCTGAACAGCATTTTTTGGAGCCCCTCCACCTCTGGTTCTTGACATCCAGTCTGATGTTGATCCAGCCAGAGCTTGGAGCTTGGTATGGTGAGGAGGAAGAACCTTGGGATACCAATGGGAGGAGAGCATGGTGCACTTTGGCTTTTAACCTCGACCGTCCAGAAAACAGGCTTTTCCCATCCCATCCCACTCTCCTGATCTTTTTATCTCTTCCCAAGTGAATTCCAGAGTCTGTAGAAACCTGTAGTTTTGTGAAGAAGGTCAGGCAGGGAAGGGACCTTCAGAAAAGATCTGAGTGAGTTTTGAAGAAAGGGCCTTCCTCCCCAGTCTTTGTTCTTCTACCCTTGAAGCCTATCAGGGAAAGGTCCAAGGTGCCGGGGCTGCAGAGCCTGCCTGGCATCTGCGTTTCCTTCCTGCCTGACTTGTGCCCCGCGTGTGCTCCGGCGAGTGTGTGCGTCCTGGGGCAGGGGCCGAGGAGGGGGGCATCCGAGACACTTGGCCGTGGCTGCAGTGCTGCAGCTCTGGGAAGGGTGGAAGTGAAGGTCACACTGAAGTGAGCACAGCTCCAGTCTCAGCCCAGCACTGCCCCTGTGGCCCTATCCTTTGGAATTGCACCCAATTGCTGCTAAAGTGGTTTTGCTCCTGAGGAGCCAGGGAGAGACGTCCGGGTGTGCGGCTGTCACGTAAGGCAGCCTCAGAGCATCCCGTCAGGAGCTGGGGGAGACTTGGTGCCTACCCAGGGTCTGGCGGTTTCCCTGGTGATTTTTCTGACACTTCCTCTAACAGGATTCTCCTGGATTTGATTTCTGCAAATTCTTGGATGTGATTCTTACTGCTGTTCTTGCAGATAAAAGGCGTATTGTTTTCTAGGAAGTTTCTTCTGAGGGTGCAGAAATTGTGGCCTCCACGTTGGAAGTATTTTTCTGCGCTGTCGGCTTTCTCTAATGGGAGGAAGGGCATTCGCGGCAGCATCCAGTAACCTGCAGGATTTGTGTTATTTGAGTCATTCTGGAGGAGGGGGTTAGCAGGCAGTAAGCACTTGAAGCCCCTTTTGTTTTTCCTGCTCCTTTTCTGCCCCACACCTTGCCTTCAGTGTGATGTTTTTCTCGGACCCCTGTGTGCTTCTTGCTACCTGGGGGACCTTTGTGGATTTGGAAAATAGTGAGCGGACTGTTTAGCAGCCTGGAGCACAGATCCCAGTTGTCAGAAGCACTGCCTAGGAAGGAGAACATAGCAGCTCACGCTTCGCCAAGCGTGCGAGGTGCAGGAGGCTCCAGGGCGTTCCAGCTGGGGTCTGGGCACTGAGAACCTGAGCTCGGGAGCGGGCCTCGTCTGTATGAATACAACCAAGTGTTTTGGTCTCACCTCTCTGACCGCGCGGCTTTCAGCTGGGTCTCGGCTGTTGCTCTGCCACTAGCCCTCGCACCTCTGTGGAATGCTGACGGGCGTGCGACCTGGCTGGGCATGACTTGTTGGTCATGGCTTGTTGGCACCTCCCACAATCAGTGGTCGTTAAGATGGAGAAGAAGTAAAAGGAAACTGTCAATTGGGGTGCCTTTGGACAGCTTCTGGAGTTGAAGATACAAGTCGACTGTCCTCTCTTGGTGACTTTGTGATAGTAGCTTGTATTGCAATATCCAGCCTCAGAGCAGAGTTGGTTGGTGTGTGCTCTTGGGGTGATTAAGCTTTGAAGGAGCTTGGTCCCTTCCTAGCTTCCTACCTTGAGGGCCATCGTCAGGACATTGGGCCCGTAGAGATGAAATCCCCAGGGCCCGAGTCTTCAGGTCTGACTCCTCATCTTGGCTTCAGAGTTTGCCGGGTGGGGGGGGGGGGGGCCCGTTTTTTTGGGGGAGAAATCAGGGGGGGGAAGGGGGAGGAGAAGACAGCTCCAAATGTGAGTCAGAGGC